>NC_059194.1:1910129-2020129 GCF_020615455.1 Coregonus clupeaformis
GTTCTGCTGTAGTGCTGTAGTTCTGCTGTAGTGTTGTAGTGCTGTAGTGCTGTAGTTCTGCTGTAGTGCTGTAGTGCTGTAGTTCTGCTGTAGTGCTGTAGTGCTGTAGTGCTGCAGTGCTGCAGTTCTGCTGTAGTGCTGTAGTGCTGTAGTGATGTAGTTCTGCTGTTAACACCCTCAGGTCAACATCCTTTGTTTTATTGTTATGTAAACAATGGCTTACGGCACATGCTCAATGCAACTCTCAGCAAATTAGCAGAGGGCGTCGAATGAGGTGAACGAGCCAGAGCTAAAGGAGAAATGTGATTCTCTCAGGAAGGGGAAGCGCATCAAAAGATTAGAAAGACGTTAGGGCTTGTCCTCAGTCTTCACCATGGGTTTAGTGGTACCGTGAGGTGTCAACGGGGTTCAGGACACAGTGAAAGAAAAGCTGTTGATATACACTGTACATCTGTTTCTAACCCAGGTGCAGGAACAGTGGTGCAGACTGAAGGTGAAAAGACTACTCTTGGTACTAAGACAATTGAAGTGTGCTTTCAAAAGTCAATATGTTATTGTTAAAACAGTTCAGGACACAAGCACCAGAGTGACGAAGTCAGAACAGAACAGCCTCCTTGGTTCCTCCTCAGTTCCTCCAGGCTTTGTGAGTCATGTAAGCAGGCCACGGGGACAGTGCCAGGACCTGACTTTTCCAGGGGCACAGTGAACACATGGACGTCATGGGGAAGAGAGGGAGTCTGTTGGGCATGGCCTACAAAGGCAACAGAAGGTGGGCACTGGGCCAGCCGCAGCAGGGGCACCTGTCAGAAGAAGAAGAACACCTTTAGGATGAGGATCAAGAGCAGACACAGCCCTAACGCTGGTGAAGAAACGCTTGGCATTGCATAGATATCAGTTTCGCAATGTTTTTAATTCGAGTAGCATTTAACTGTGTATTCAGGATTTAGTTTAGCAGTCTACCAAAGCAATAGAAGCAGGACCGATCTTTAAAATCATGATTCATGACCTGGATAATCTGCAGGGTGGGAATTCTCTCACACCTGCAGAAATTATTTATAAATATAAAAAATTACAATTAAACCAAAAAGATACTTAACACAGGTTTACATTTTACATTTACATTTTAGTCATTTAGCAGACGCTCTTATCCAGAGCGACTTACAGTTAGTGAGTGCATACATTATTTATTTTATTTTTTTTCATACCCCCCGTGGGAATCGAACCCACAACCCCTGCTCCATATACAGACAGTATGGTAATTATTGAAACATTTTCCTATAGATTCTTCTATCTAGAAAAATAAGACAATAAGATAGGTAGGAAACAAGTCAATATAATCACATAAAGATGTTATCAGGTAGGTCAGGTCACATATCTGACATGTTGGGACCACTTTCCTCTCTAACCTCTAGACAGACAGCCAGGTACTGGGCAGTGAGGCAGTGAAAGGCATTTTGTCAACAGTCAGATAGCAGAATCTATTGACCAAACTCTTAAACGTGAATGATGGATGGATGAAGGTCTCTCTGTTTAACCCCAGGCAGTCATACAACGTAAATACTACTTTACCTTTTGTTTAGTGTGTCTGTCAGTACGCTCACTTCTTTGCCCCCTTCCTTACCCCCTTCATTACCCCCCTTCCTTACCCCCAGGGTAAATAGAACTGTGGGTCATATGGGACAGGGGCTGGGGGGACAGAGTGATGTAGCACATTCTAGAATATTCAGAGAGAGGAGAAGATTGAAAGTTAAAATGGAACTAATTCCAAAAGCTAAATTCTAAATTCCACACTGTAAACTCTAAATTCTAAATTCTAAATTCCACACTGTAAACTCTAAATTCTAGTATAGAACACTGCAGTGTGTATTCATTTGTTGATAGCTTGATTTGGATTTGTGTGACTCCACAACATTATCCACCACATAAATGAATTCTGTAATATGTTGGAGACATTAACTAACATTACAGTAATTACCCCCATTTGGGGCCAAACTGACAGAAATGTAACATACCCACTCGCCCCTCCTGACAGATAAGGATCCATCCTGCAGGTAAATGCAAGAGTAAGCCTAGTTTTTCTGTCGCTGAGTAAATAGAAAACAGCTCTCCACGCCCCACAAAGATAGAAGATAGTGGATCTTTCTCAAGTCTGTTTGGCTGGGCTGTCAGAGTCAGAATGGCCCACACACACACACACACACACACACACACACACACACACACACACACACACACACACACACAAACTTATGGGCCACCCTCTGGGCTTTCAGGAGTCTTCAACAAGTAAACACCAGCCTCCAACCACTGACCACCTGACCACCTGACCTGCAGATACACAAACACACACACACAAACACACACACACACACACACACACACTGTCTCTGTATTTACTTGGTGGTGGCAGTCAGTCAGAGAACAGTGCATTTCGGAAGACTGTTAGAGCTGTTAGCTTGTTAGAGAGGTTGAACACAGTTTCAGATTACACCATTATTACAGATGTAGGATCTTAATTTGATCACCCTGTTGCTGCAGGAAGTTTCACCCTCCACTGCAGGAAATGCAAACTTGTAGTGTAGTCTAGGTTTAAAAAGGCTTCTATAAAGTTTGTAATTTCCACTTAAAAATTGCAGACTACAAACAAAACATTTAACAACCCCTACAAAAATGCCCATTAATTATAATCCACACAATAATTCACATTGCCTGTTGCTGCAGGATTCTTTTCCTGCTGTGAGAAACTGGTCAAATTAGGATCCTACATCTGTAGCTTCTCAACTAAGGGTGAAAATGGGAATTAATCAACGATCAAAGAATAATGGTTGTCTTTAGTGTTGTCTTTGATTGCAGTGGAACAGAGGTTGTATTCAGCCTTGACTGAAAGTACAGAACCAGCCAAGATCAAATCAAATCAAATCAAATTTTATTGGTCACATGCGCCGAATACAACAGGTGCAGACATTACAGTAAAATGCTTACTTACAGCCCTTAACCAACAGTGCATTTATTTTAAACAAAAAAAGTAAGAATAAAACAACAACAAAAAAATTGTTGAGAAAAAAAGAGCAGAAGTAAAATAAAGTGACAGTAGGGAGGCTATATATACAGGGGGGTACCGTTGCAGAGTCAATGTGCGGGGGCACCGGCTAGTTGAGGTAGTTGAGGTAATATGTACATGTGGGTAGAGTTAAAGTGACTATGCATAAATACTTAACAGAGTAGCAGCAGCGTAAAAAGGATGGGGTGGGGGGGGCAGTGCAAATAGTCCGGGTAGCCATGATTAGCTGTTCAGGAGTCTTATGGCTTGGGGGTAGAAGCTGTTGAGAAGTCTTTTGGACCTAGACTTGGCACTCCGGTACCGCTTGCCGTGCGGTAGCAGAGAGAACAGTCTATGACTAGGGTGGCTGGAGTCTTTGACAATTTTGAGGGCCTTCCTCTGACACCGCCTGGTATAGAGGTCCTGGATGGCAGGAAGCTTTGCCCCAGTGATGTACTGGGCCGTACGCACTACCCTCTGTAGTGCCTTGCGGTCAGAGGCCAAGCAGTTGCCATACCAGGCGGTGATGCAACCAGTCAGGATGCTCTCGATGGTGCAGCTGTAGAATTTTTGAGGATCTGAGGACCCATGCCAAATCTTTTTAGTCTCCTGAGGGGGAATAGGCTTTGTCGTGCCCTCTTCACGACTGTCTTGGTGTGTTTGGACCATGATAGTTCGTTGGTGATGTGGACACCAAGGAACTTGAAGCTCTCAACCTGTTCCACTACAGCCCCGTCGATGAGAATGGGGGGCGTGCTCAGTCCTCTTTTTTTTCCTGTAGTCCACAATCATCTCCTTTGTCTTGGTCACGTTGAGGGAGAGGTTGTTGTCCTGGCACCACACGGCCAGATCTCTGACCTCCTCCCTATAGGCTGTCTCATCGTTGTCGGTGATCAGGCCTACCACTGTTGTGTCGTCGGCAAACTTAATGATGGTGTTGGAGTCGTGCCTGGCCATGCAGTCATGGGTGAACAGAGAGTACAGGAGGGGGACTGAGCACGCACCCCTGAGGGGCCCCCGTGTTGAGGATCAGTGTGGCAGATGTGTTGTTACCTACCCTTACCACCTGGGGGCGGCCCGTCAGGAAGTCCAGGATCCAGTTGCAGAGGGAGGTGTTTAGTCCCAGGATCCTTAGCTTAGTGATGAGCTTAGAGGGCACTATGGTGTTGAATGCTGAGCTGTAGTCAATGAATAGCATTCTCACGTAGGTGTTCCTCTTGTCCAGGTGGGAAAGGGCAGTGTGGAGTGCGATAGAGATTGCATCATCTGTGGATCTGTTGGGGCGGTATGCAAATTGGAGTGGGTCTAGGGTTTCTGGGATTATGCTGTTGATGTGAGCCATGACCAGTCTTTCAAAGAGGGCCTGTTAACTCAGCATTCCTTTAAGAATGACTTGACAGAAGGCAAAATAACCGTTTAAGATTTTTATAAATATATTTTGAGTAAATTCAAAGATTAGTTGTGTTTGAATTCCAGTGGAAATGTAAAGATGAACGGATCTAATGACAAACTGGGAAAATACTTGAGGCCCTGTTTCACAACTTGGGACGATCAAAGTTGTGAGACATTCCAAAAAACGCCCAAAAGACCAAAGTACTACTATTTACATGGGGTACCGGTACCGAGTCAAAGTGCGGGGGTACAGGTCAGTCGAGGTAATTTGTACATGTAGGTAGGGGTAAAGTGACTATGCATAGATAATGTGGTCCTCTGTAGCTCAATTGGTAGAGCATGGTGCTTGTAACGCCAGGGTAGTGGGTTCGATCCCCGGGACCACCCATACGTAAAAATGTATGTGCACATGACTGTAAGTAGCTTTGGATAAAAGTGCCTGCTAAATGGCATTATTATTATAATAAATAGCGAGTAGCAGCAGTGTAAAAACAAAGGGGGGGGGGTCAATGTAAATAGTCCAGGTGGCCATTTGATTAATTGTTCAGCAGTCTTATGGCTTGGGGGTAGAAGCTGTTAAGGAGCCTTTTGGACCTAGAGTTGGCACTCCGGTACCACTTGCCATGCGGTAGCAGAGAGAACAGTCCATGACTTGGGTGACAAGGATGTACTGGGCTGCATGCATTAACGTCTGTAGCGCCTTACGGTCGGATGCCGAGCAGTTGCCATTCCAGCCGGTGATGCAACCAGTCAGGATGCTCTCGATGGTGCAGCTGTAGAACTTTTTGAGGATCTCGGGTCCCATGCCAAATCTTTTCAGTCTCCTGAGGGGGAAAAGGCGTTGTCGTGCCCTCTTCATGAATTTCTTGGTATGTTTGGACCATGATAGTTTGTTGTGGACACCAAGGAACTTGAAACTCTCGACCTGCTCCACTACAGCCCCGTCGATGTGAATGGGGGCGTGTTCGGCCCTCCTTTTCCTGTAGTCCACGATCATCTCCTTTGTCTTGCTCACGTTGAGGGAGAGGTTGGTGTCCTGGCACTACACTGCCAGGTCTCTGACCTCCTCCCTATAGGCTGTCTCATCGTTGTCGGTGATCAGGCCTACCACCATTGTGTCGTCAGCAAACTTAACGATGGTGTTGGAGTCGTGCTTGGCCACCTAGTCATGGGTGAACAGGGAGTACAGGAGGGGACTAAGCACACACCCCTGAGGGGCCCCCGTGTTGAGGATCAGCGTGGCAGATGTGTTGTTGCCTACCGTTACCACCTGGGGGTGGCCCGTCAGGAAGTCCAGGATCCAGTTGCAGAGGGAGGTGTTTAGTCCCAGGGTCCTTAGGTTAGTGATGAGCTTTGTGGGCACTATGGTGTTGAACGCTGAGCTGTAGTCAGTGAACAGCATTCTCACATAGGTGTTCCTTTTGTCCAGGTGGGAAAGGGCAGTGTGGAGTGCGATTGAGATTGCGTCATCTGTGGATCTGTTGGGGCAGAATGCGAACTGGAGTGGGTCTAGGGTTTCCGGGTTGACAGTGTTGATGTGAGCCATGACCAGCCTTTCAAAAGCACTTCATGGCTACAGACGTGAGTGCAACGGGTCGGTAGTCATTTAGGCAGGTTACCTTAGTGTTCTTGGGCAAAGGGATTATGGTGGTGCTACGGGTCGGTAGCCTTTTAAAAGATTGCGTGACTTTGTATTGTGTTTTTATTCTGTATGGGCCCTAAAGGAAAGAATGGTATGAAAACACAGATCTCATGATAAGAGGTTTATGAGGAGTTCATTGATTTGTTTCTCAGAACTTCTTCACACGGTAAAAAGATGCACTAAAACAAAAACATGGCTATAGTTTGAAGATCTTGAGAGGGGTGTTGCTGTCTCTCTTTGATCCATGCATCGCTTGAAGATTTGAAAAGATTCAACAGTAAATGTGTGTGACACAAGAAAAAGTAGAATGTATACAAATGTACTATCTACATTTTACCAGTATCTCACAACAGGAAAATAATCCTGCAGCAACGTGTGAATTATTAGGTGTATTTCAATTAATGGGGTTGATATTCATTAGTTAGGGCAAATCAAATCTGATATTTTAAAGTGGAAAAGCCTTTTTAAACCTTGAATACACTACAACTTACATTAAGAAAGATATACTAGCCTTGCCAGCTTGATCTCGCGAGCGTGTATTAGAATAATTTATTTAAACTTAAGAGATCAAGCTGGCTCGGCTAGTATATCTTTCTTAAGGCTTTTCCACTTTAAAATATCAGATTTGATTTGCCCTAACTAATGAATATCAACCCCATTAATTAAAATACACCTAATAATTCACATGTTGCTGCAGGATTATTTTCCTGTTGTGAGAAACTGGTAAAATGTAGATAGTACATTCGGACAGTGTTCAGACCCCTTGACTTTTTCCACATTTTGTTACATCCCAGCCTTATTCTAAAATGAATTAAATTGTTTTTTTCCCTCATCAATCTACACTAAATACCCCATAATGAGAAAGCAAAAACAGTTTTTCTTTCTTTTACAAATGTATTAAAAATAAAAACCTTAATTATCACATTTACATAAGTATTCAGACCCTTTACTCAGTACTTTGTTGAAGCACCTTTGGCAGCGATTACAGCCTCGAGTCTTCTTGGGTATGACACTACAAGCTATTTTCAGGTCTCTCCAGAGATGTTCGATCAGGTTCAAGTCCGGACTCTGGCTGGGCCACTCATCGACATTCAGAGACTTGTCCTGAAGCCACTCCTGCGTTGTCTTGGCTGTGTGCTTAGGGTCGTTGTCCTGTTGGAAGGTGAGCAGAGAGAACAGTCTATGACTAGGGTGGCTGGAGTCTTTGACACCGCCTGGTATAGAGGTCCTGGATGGCAGGAAGCGTGGCCCCAGTGATGTACTGGGCCATACGCACTACCCTCTGTAGTGCCTTGCGGTCGGAGGCCGAGCAGTTGCCATACCAGGCGGTGATGCAACCAGTCAGGATGCTCTCGATGGTGCAGCTGTATAACTTTTTGAGGATCTGAGGACCCATTCCAAATCTTTTTAGTCTCCTGAGGGGGAATAGGCTTTGTCGTGCCCTCTTCACGACTGTCTTGGTGTGTTTGGACCATGATAGTTTGTTGGTGATGTGGACACCAAGGAACTTGAAGCTCTCAACCTGTTCCAGTACAGCCCTGTCAATGAGAATGGGGGTGTGCGCAGAGGTGTTGGGTGTTCTGTATGTGTGGCCTGTTGAGAGAAATGTAGGTATTTTTTTGAAGACAGAAAGAAAGCATGCACAATGTACAGTACAGGTTTGAACAAAACCATTATGCCCTTCTGCACTGCACTGTCAAAATATCTGAAGACAGTATAGTCTCGAAGTCTGAGTTCCAAATGGCACCCGGTTCCCTATATAGTGCACTAGGGGCCCTGGTCAAAGGTAGTGCACAAAAGTAGTGCACTATGTAGGGAATAGGGTGCCATTTGGGACGTAACCTATATTATTCAACAACGTAGAATCAGCTTGTTTAAATCTTAACACTGTTTGCATTAGGCTGCGCTGTGATCCAGAATGGCAGGGTTCTCATTAAGTAAGTGTTTAAGCTACACCTGGTTTTCTTCTCATTCAACCAGTCCAAACCTGTTTACTTGTCTTCCCAGACATGCTTTTGGCACTTGGTATTTGTATTTTGTAAGCATTACATTGGCATAACCAACCCAGGACAACCTCACACTGTAAGCTCAATGCTGTGTATGAGGAAATGCATTTCACACTCATCCATTAATGCTCACCAAAGTTACACCAGAGAGGAACATCTTTGGTTACACAGTGAGATTATGTGTGTATTGTTATTGTATTTCTAGGTATTACCGCACTGTTCGAGCTGTTGGAGCTTGAAACACATAGTGGGGAAAAAAAGTATTTAGTCAGCCACCAATTGTGCAAGTTCTCCCACTTAAAAAGATGAGAGAGGCCTGTAATTTTCATCATAGGTACACGTCAACTATGACAGACAAATTGAGGAAAAAAATTCCAGAAAATCACATTGTAGGATTTTTAATGAATTTATTAGCAAATTATGGTGGAAAATAAGTATTTGGTCACCTACAAACAAGCAAGATTTCTGGCTCTCACAGACCTGTAACTTCTTCTTTAAGAGGCTCCTCTGTCCTCCACTCGTTACCTGTATTAATGGCACCTGTTTGAACTTGTTATCAGTATAAAAGACACCTGTCCACAACCTCAAACAGTCACACTCCAAACTCCACTATGGCCAAGACCAAAGAGCTGTCAAAGGACACCAGAAACAAAATTGTAGACCTGCACCAGGCTGGGAAGACTGAATCTGCAATAGGTAAGCAGCTTGGTTTGAAGAAATCAACTGCGGGAGCAATTATTAGGAAATGGAAGACATACAAGACCACTGATAATCTCCCCTCGATCTGGGGCTCCACGCAAGATCTCACCCCGTGGGGTCAAAATGATCACAAGAACGGTGAGCAAAAATCCCAGAACCACACGGGGGACCTAGTGAATAACCTGCAGAGAGCTGGGACCAAAGTAACAAAGCCTACCATCAGTAACACACTACGCCGCCAGGGACTCAAATCCTGCAGTGCCAGACGTGTCCCCCTGCTTAAGCCAGTACATGTCCAGGCCCGTCTGAAGTTTGCTAGAGTGCATTTGGATGATCCAGAAGAAGATTGGGAGAATGTCATATGGTCAGATGAAACCAAAATATAACTTTTTGGTAAAAACTCAACTCGTCATGTTTGGAGGACAAAGAATGCTGAGTTGCATCCAAAGAACACCATACCTACTGTGAAGCATGGTGGTGGAAACATCATGCTTTGGGGCTGTTTTTCTGCAAAGGGACCAGGACGACTGATCCGTGTAAAGGAAAGAATGAATGGGGCCATGTATCGTGAGATTTTGAGTGAAAACCTCCTTCCATCAGCAAGGGCATTGAAGATGAAACGTGGCTGGGTCTTTCAGCATGACAATGATCCCAAATACACCGCCCGGGCAACGAAGGAGTGGCTTCGTAAGAAGCATTTCAAGGTCCTGGAGTGGCCTAGCCAGTCTCCAGATCTCAACCCCATAGAAAATCTTTGGAGGGGAGTTGAAAGTCCGTGTTGCCCAGCGACAGCCCCAAAACATCACTGCTCTAGAGGAGATCTGCATGGAGGAATGGGCCAAAATACCAGCAACAGTGTGTGAAAACCTTGTGAAGACTTACAGAAAACGTTTGACCTGTGTCATTGCCAACAAAGGGTATATAACAAAGTATTGAGAAACTTTTGTTATTGACCAAATACTTATTTTCCACCATAATTTGCAAATAAATTCATAAAAAATCCTACAATGTGATTTTCAGGATTTTTTTTTCTAATTTTGTCTGTCATAGTTGACGTGTACCTATGATGAAAATTACAGGCCTCTCTCATCTTTTTAAGTGGGAGAACTTGCACAATTGGTGGCTGACTAAATACTTTTTTCCCCACTGTATAGGCTGTATTTACAATGGTGTTTGTTCTTCACTGATCACAAATCTTGCTGCTGTGATGGCACACTGTGGTATTTCACCCAATAGATATGGGAGTTTATAAAATTGGATTTGTTTTCAAATTCTTTGTGGGTCTGTGTAATCTGAGGGAAGTATGTGTCTCTAACATGGTCATACATTTGGCAGTAAGTTAGAAAGTGATGTTATTCACTCAGAACCTTCTGTTGGTGGTCTTGAGAACTGGTTAGGTGAGAAGGAACTATTCACAAAGAAACAGTATACATATCTATGTCAATTGCTATCTTGGATCAGTTACAATGATTGACATTAGTGAATAAATGATTGTGTGGCTCAAACAATGAGACGTTTAACTGCATAACACTGAAAAGTATTCAACTTTGTCCCATTGATAATGATTAGCAAATAAACCTCTCCAAAAACAACAAATATACACATGGAGACAATTATTCTGAGTTGTAAATTGAACGCAGTTCAGTTGGTCCTAGTGTGACTTGGAGAAGATCAGATGAAGGGCTCAGAGCAGTTGAAGGGCTCAGAGCAGTTGAAGGGCTCAGAGCAGTTGAAGGGCTCAGAGCAGTTGAAGGGCTCAGAGCAGTTGAAGGGCTCAGAGCAGTTGAAGGGCTCAGAGCAGTTGAAGGGCTCAGAGCAGTTGAAGGGCTCAGAGCAGTTGAAGGGCTCAGAGCAGTTGAAGGGCTCAGAGCAGTTGAAGGGCTCAGAGCAGTTGAAGTATATGTGTTCTATTTTGGAAGAAAGAGAGTCTGTCTGGCTGAGAGGTGGGTGCTGTAGCACTGGTAATATAGAGAAGAGTCTGTCTGGCTGAGAGGCGGGTGCTGTAACACTGGTAATATAGAGAAGAGTCTGTCTGGCTGAGAGGTGGGTGCTGTAGCACTGGTAATATAGAGAAGAGTCTGTCTGGCTGAGAGGCGGGTGCTGTAGCACTGGTAATATAGAGAAGAGTCTGTCTGGCTGAGAGGTGGGTGCTGTAGCACTGGTAATATAGAGAAGAGTCTGTCTGGCTGAGAGGTGGGTGCTGTAACACTGGTAATATAGAGAAGAGTCTGTCTGGCTGAGAGGTGGGTGCTGTAGCACTGGTAATATGGAGAAGAGTCTGTCTGGCTGAGAGGTGGGTGCTGTAACACTGGTAATACAGAGAAGAGTCTGTCTGGCTGAGAGGCGGGTGCTGTAACACTGGTAATATGGAGAAGAGTCTGTCTGGCTGAGAGGTGGGTGCTGTAGCACTGGTAATATAGAGAAGAGTCTGTCTGGCTGAGAGGTGGGTGCTGTAACACTGGTAATATGGAGAAGAGTCTGTCTGGCTGAGAGGTGGGTGCTGTAACACTGGTAATATGGAGAAGAGTCTGTCTGGCTGAGAGGTGGGTGCTGTAACACTGGTAATATAGAGAAGAGTCTGTCTGGCTGAGAGGTGGGTGCTGTAACACTGGTAATATAGAGAAGAGTCTGTCTGGCTGAGAGGTGGGTGCTGTAGCACTGGTAATACAGAGAAGAGTCTGTCTGGCTGAGAGGCGGGTGCTGTAGCACTGGTAATATAGAGAAGAGTCTGTCTGGCTGAGAGGTGGGTGCTGTAACACTGGTAATATGGAGAAGAGTCTGTCTGGCTGAGAGGTGGGTGCTGTAACACTGGTAATATGGAGAAGAGTCTGTCTGGCTGAGAGGTGGGTGCTGTAACACTGGTAATATAGAGAAGAGTATGTCTGGCTGAGAGGTGGGTGCTGTAACACTGGTAATATAGAGAAGAGTCTGTCTGGCTGAGAGGTGGGTGCTGTAGCACTGGTAATACAGAGAAGAGTCTGTCTGGCTGAGAGGTGGGTGCTGTAACACTGGTAATATAGAGAAGAGTCTGTCTGGCTGAGAGGTGGGTGCTGTAACACTGGTAATATAGAGAAGACTCTGTCTGGCTGAGAGGTGGGTGCTGTAGCACTGGTAATATAGAGAAGAGTCTGTCTGGCTGAGAGGCGGGTGCTGTAGCACTGGTAATATAGAGAAGAGTCTGTCTGGCTGAGAGGTGGGTGCTGTAGCACTGGTAATATAGAGAAGAGTCTGTCTGGCTGAGAGGTGGGTGCTGTAACACTGGTAATATAGAGAAGAGTCTGTCTGGCTGAGAGGTGGGTGCTGTAGCACTGGTAATATGGAGAAGAGTCTGTCTGGCTGAGAGGTGGGTGCTGTAACACTGGTAATACAGAGAAGAGTCTGTCTGGCTGAGAGGCGGGTGCTGTAACACTGGTAATATGGAGAAGAGTCTGTCTGGCTGAGAGGTGGGTGCTGTAGCACTGGTAATATAGAGAAGAGTCTGTCTGGCTGAGAGGTGGGTGCTGGAACACTGGTAATATGGAGAAGAGTCTGTCTGGCTGAGAGGTGGGTGCTGTAACACTGGTAATATGGAGAAGAGTCTGTCTGGCTGAGAGGTGGGTGCTGTAACACTGGTAATATAGAGAAGAGTCTGTCTGGCTGAGAGGTGGGTGCTGTAACACTGGTAATATAGAGAAGAGTCTGTCTGGCTGAGAGGTGGGTGCTGTAGCACTGGTAATACAGAGAAGAGTCTGTCTGGCTGAGAGGCGGGTGCTGTAGCACTGGTAATATAGAGAAGAGTCTGTCTGGCTGAGAGGTGGGTGCTGTAACACTGGTAATATGGAGAAGAGTCTGTCTGGCTGAGAGGTGGGTGCTGTAACACTGGTAATATGGAGAAGAGTCTGTCTGGCTGAGAGGTGGGTGCTGTAACACTGGTAATATAGAGAAGAGTCTGTCTGGCTGAGAGGTGGGTGCTGTAACACTGGTAATATAGAGAAGAGTCTGTCTGGCTGAGAGGTGGGTGCTGTAACACTGGTAATATAGAGAAGAGTCTGTCTGGCTGAGAGGTGGGTGCTGTAGCACTGGTAATATAGAGAAGAGTCTGTCTGGCTGAGAGGTGGGTGCTGTAGCACTGGTAATATAGAGAAGAGTCTGTCTGGCTGAGAGGTGGGTGCTGTAACACTGGTAATATAGAGAAGAGTCTGTCTGGCTGAGAGGTGGGTGCTGTAACACTGGTAATATAGAGAAGAGTCTGTCTGGCTGAGAGGTGGGTGCTGTAGCACTGGTAATATGGAGAAGAGTCTGTCTGGCTGAGAGGTGGGTGCTGTAACACTGGTAATACAGAGAAGAGTCTGTCTGGCTGAGAGGCGGGTGCTGTAACACTGGTAATATGGAGAAGAGTCTGTCTGGCTGAGAGGTGGGTGCTGTAGCACTGGTAATATAGAGAAGAGTCTGTCTGGCTGAGAGGTGGGTGCTGTAACACTGGTAATATGGAGAAGAGTCTGTCTGGCTGAGAGGTGGGTGCTGTAACACTGGTAATATGGAGAAGAGTCTGTCTGGCTGAGAGGTGGGTGCTGTAACACTGGTAATATAGAGAAGAGTCTGTCTGGCTGAGAGGTGGGTGCTGTAACACTGGTAATATAGAGAAGAGTCTGTCTGGCTGAGAGGTGGGTGCTGTAGCACTGGTAATACAGAGAAGAGTCTGTCTGGCTGAGAGGCGGGTGCTGTAGCACTGGTAATATAGAGAAGAGTCTGTCTGGCTGAGAGGTGGGTGCTGTAACACTGGTAATATGGAGAAGAGTCTGTCTGGCTGAGAGGTGGGTGCTGTAACACTGGTAATATGGAGAAGAGTCTGTCTGGCTGAGAGGTGGGTGCTGTAACACTGGTAATATAGAGAAGAGTCTGTCTGGCTGAGAGGTGGGTGCTGTAACACTGGTAATATAGAGAAGAGTCTGTCTGGCTGAGAGGTGGGTGCTGTAGCACTGGTAATACAGAGAAGAGTCTGTCTGGCTGAGAGGTGGGTGCTGTAACACTGGTAATATAGAGAAGAGTCTGTCTGGCTGAGAGGTGGGTGCTGTAACACTGGTAATATAGAGAAGAGTCTGTCTGGCTGAGAGGTGGGTGCTGTAACACTGGTAATATAGAGAAGAGTCTGTCTGGCTGAGAGGTGGGTGCTGTAGCACTGGTAATATAGAGAAGAGTCTGTCTGGCTGAGAGGTGGGTGCTGTAGCACTGGTAATATAGAGAAGAGTCTGTCTGGCTGAGAGGTGGGTGCTGTAACACTGGTAATATAGAGAAGAGTCTGTCTGGCTGAGAGGTGGGTGCTGTAACACTGGTAATATAGAGAAGAGTCTGTCTGGCTGAGAGGTGGGTGCTGTAGCACTGGTAATATAGAGAAGAGTCTGTCTGGCTGAGAGGTGGGTGCTGTAGCACTGGTAATATAGAGAAGAGTCTGTCTGGCTGAGAGGTGGGTGCTGTAACACTGGTAATATAGAGAAGAGTCTGTCTGGCTGAGAGGTGGGTGCTGTAACACTGGTAATATAGAGAAGAGTCTGTCTGGCTGAGAGGTGGGTGCTGTAGCACTGGTAATATAGAGAAGAGTCTGTCTGGCTGAGAGGTGGGTGCTGTAACACTGGTAATATAGAGAAGAGTCTGTCTGGCTGAGAGGTGGGTGCTGTAACACTGGTAATATAGAGAAGAGTCTGTCGGGCTGAGAGGCGGGTGCTGTAGCACTGGTAATATAGAGAAGAGTCTGTCTGGCTGAGAGGTGGGTGCTGTAGCACTGGTAATATAGAGAGTCAGTAAGAAAGAATGTAAAGAGGGACTGTAGTGTGGATAGACAGGCATCCTCCTGTCTATTGAGGCCCCCAGTGGCCAGGAACTTCACACACACACGCATGTACTTAGGTAGACACACGCATTCATGTACGTGCTCTCACACACACGCACACGAATGCACCCGACACACCTTTGACTCAAAAAGTCAAATATCATGAACATGAGATTTATTTACTTATTTACAAACTTATTCAAGGTTGGGTCAAGTAATATATTTTGCACAGTAAAGATATTATCAGGTCAAAATGTATACACTTTCACTTGTCATGAGATGATAGCATAGGGCCATAAAACGTGTCATAAGAGTTACAAAGCATGTTACTCATCCTGACATATCTCATGTAATGTGAAACTGAGAGGTTCTGCTGTCTTTCAGGTCAGATCCTCTTCATAACCTCTTACCTAGTTCATCCTCCATGCAAGCTGCTGATAATGGTACCATCCAGTATGCTGTATAGTACTGCTACACACACTCGGACGTGCACGGACACACACACACACTGCCTTGTCTTTTCACCTCTCTCTATTGCCCAACATGACTGCAGGCAGAACTAACATGGATGTGAGATTGTACAAGAGGTGGAGAGGGTGGAGAGGGTGGAGAGGGTGGAGAGGGTGGAGAGGGTGGAGAGGGTAGAGAGGGTAGAGAGGGTAGAGAGGGTAGAGAGGGTAGAGAGGGTAGAGAGAGAGAGAGAGAGAGAGAGAGAGAGAGAGAGAGAGAGAGAGAGAGAGAGAGAGAGAGAGAGAGAGAGAGAGAGAGAGAGAGAGAGAGAGAGAGAGATGCTTCTGTCACCAACCAATGAGGGCCTACAGCAGCACCTAGATCTTCTGCACAGATTATGTCAGACCTGGGCCCTGACAGTAAATCTCAGTAAGACAAAAATAAGGGTGTTCCAAAAAGTTGCCAGGACCACAAATACAAATTCCATCTAGACACCGTTGCCCTAGAGCACACAAAAAACGATACATACCTCGGCCTAAACATCAGCGCCACAGTTAACTTCCACGATCAGTGCCACAGTTAACGATCTGAGAGACAAGGCTAGAAGGGCCTTCTATGCCATCAAAAGGAACATAAAATTCGACATACCAATTAGGATCTGGCAAAAAATACTTGAATCAGTTATAGAACCCATTGCCCTTTATGGTTGTGAGGTCTGGGGTCAGCTCACCAACCAAGAATTCACAAAATGGGACAAACACCAAATTGAGACTCTGCATGCAGAATGCTGCAAAAATATCCTCTGTGTACAACGTAAAACACCAAATAATGCATGCAGAGCAGAATTAGGACGATACCCGCTAATTATCAAAATCCAGAAAAGAGCCGTTAAATTCTACAACCACCTAAAAGGAAGCGATTCCCAAACCTTCCATAACAAAGCCATCACCTATAGAGAGATGAACCTGGAGAAGAGTCCCCTAAGCAAGCTGGTCCTGGGGCTCTGTTCACAAACACAAACAGACCCCACAGAGCCCCAGGACAACAACACAATTAGACCCAACCAAATCATGAGAAAACAAAAAGATAATTACTTGACACATTGGAAAGAATTAACAAAAAAACTGAGCAAACTAGAATGCTATTTGGCCCTAAATAAAGAGTACATAGTAGCAGAATACCTGAACAATGTAACTGACCCAAACTTAAGGAAAGCTTTGACTATGTACAGACTCAGTGAGCATAGCCTTGCTATTGAGAAAGGCTGCCGTAGGCAGACCTGGCTCTCAAGAGAAGACAGGCTATGTGCACACTGCCCACAAAATGAGGTGGAAACTGAGCTGCACTTCCTAACCTCCTGCCAAATGTATGACCATATCAGAGACACATATTTCCCTCAGATTACACAGACCCACAAAGAATTCGAAAACAAACCCAATTTTGATGAACTCCCTTATCTACAGGGTGAAAAACCACAGTGTGCCATCACAGCAGCAAGATTTGTGACCTGTTGCCACAAGAAAAGGGCAACCAGTGAAGAACAAACACCATTGTAAATACAACCCATATTTATGTTTATTTATT
Source organism: Coregonus clupeaformis (assembly GCF_020615455.1). NCBI lineage: Eukaryota > Metazoa > Chordata > Actinopteri > Salmoniformes > Salmonidae > Coregonus > Coregonus clupeaformis. Next base: position 1,926,749 of record NC_059194.1, read on the forward strand.
AGACAGACAGACAGACAGACAGACAGACAGACAGACAGACAGACAGACAGACAGACAGACAGACAGACAGACAGACAGACAGACAGACAGACAGACAGACAGACAGACAGACAGACAGGAAAATCCATTTATTTTCAATATTTTACCAGTTCATGATTAGTGTCATAGAGTTACATTGATAGCAAAACTGTTTTCAACACAAAGAAGAAAAGTTACCCAATAAGTCATTTGAAACTTTAGAATGCAATAATTGATTTGAACAAATCCTTGAGTTTGACATTCATGTGTGCAGCATAGCAAAATGCATGGCTGCACAGTGCACACCGTATGAAGTGAGAAAATGATTGATTTTAAACAAACTTGCAAAAGCAAATCTTGATAACTACAGTGCTGTAAATGTTGATTCATAAACAGCACTAACAGACTAGACATAGCCTCTGGCTGGGGGGGAAAAAACAGCTTTTATGGCCCTAACACCTCTCTTTAACCCTTTGGCTCCATCCATCTGGTTTCACAGCCCCTCCTCTTCACTAAACACCAGCCATCTAGTGGGCTAGGTATGTCCCATCTCAGCTGTTGTACTTTACAGTACACGTTCTAGTAAAAGTGGACAGTCTTTGAGATTATACAAAACCAGTGTAAATCCTAAAATGATGTGTGCTGTAGTTAATCTGGTATAAATGGTAATAAAAAAAAGGAAGAACAGTGAAAGGATCAAAACTATGATTGGAGTTCCTTAATGTTGAAAGTCAAAACGTAGGAACGCCCCAATGCCCTGACCTGTGCCTCAGGGATATAGTTGGTGAAGTCAGATTAACATTCAGGGATATAGTTGGTGAAGTCAGATTAACATTCAGGGATATAGATGGTGAAGTCAGATTAACATTCAGGGATATAGTTGGTGAAGTCAGATTAACATTCAGGGATATAGATGGTGAAGTCAGATTAACATTCAGGGATATAGTTGGTGAAGTCAGATTAACATTCAGGGATATAGATGGTGAAGTCAGATTAACATTCAGGGATATAGTTGGTGAAGTCAGATTAACATTCAGGGATATAGATGGTGAAGTCAGATTAACATTCAGGGATATAGTTGGTGAAGTCAGATTAACATTCAGGGATATAGATGGTGAAGTCAGATTAACATTCAGGGATATAGATGGTGAAGTCAGATTAACATTCAGGGATATAGATGGTGAAGTCAGATTAACATTCAGGGATATAGATGGTGAAGTCAGATTAACATTCAGGGATATAGTTGGTGAAGTCAGATTAACATTCAGGGATATAGATGGTGAAGTCAGATTAACATTCAGGGATATAGATGGTGAAGTCAGATTAACATTCAGGGATATAGATGGTGAAGTCAGATTAACATTCAGGGATATAGATGGTGAAGTCAGATTAACATTCAGGGATATAGATGGTGAAGTCAGATTAACATTCAGGGATATAGATGGTGAAGTCAGATTAACATTCAGGGATATAGATGGTGAAGTCAGATTAACATTCAGGGATATAGATGGTGAAGTCAGATTAACATTCAGGGATATAGATGGTGAAGTCAGATTAACATTCAGGGATATAGATGGTGAAGTCAGATTAACATTCAGGGATATAGATGGTGAAGTCAGATTAACATTCAGGGATATAGATGGTGAAGTCAGATTAACATTCAGGGATATAGTTGGTGAAGTCAGATTAACATTCAGGGATATAGATGGTGAAGTCAGATTAACATTCAGGGATATAGATGGTGAAGTCAGATTAACATTCATGGATATAGATGGTGAAGTCAGATTAACATTCAGGGATATAGATGGTGAAGTCAGATTAACATTCAGGGATATAGAAGTTGAAGTTGATAAATGACTTTTTAACACTCACTATCTTTATTACTAATCTGACAAGAGTTACAGCATGAAAAGTATGTGTGTGCATCCTCAGTATGTGACAGAGTTACAGGGTGAAAATATGTTTGTGCATGCTCTGTTCGCGTGCGTGCTTGTGTGGGCATGCTTGCAGGTGGCATGTTCAAACTGAATCATAAGCAAGTAGTAGAAGTGTTGTCCAGCACTTTAGCAACACCCACCTACACCCACATGATTTATGCTATACAATCAGGGTTTTAAACCCATTTTCGTGCATGAGTTCCCCCAAGGGGGTGGTGGACCGCCTAGCGGTTAGAGCATTAGGCCAGTAACCGAAAGGTTGCTAGTTCGAATCCCAGAGCCGACAAGGTGCAAAATCTGTCGATTTGCCCTTGAGCAAGGCAATTAACCCTAAATGCTCCAGGGTCGCTGTCAATAAGTGTCTCAGGGGGAGTTGGGATATGCAACAAAAAAAAACATTTCCACCTCACACAAGTACAGGCTTGTACATGCTACATGCAGTGAAACAGGACAAATATAAGCACCCCCTATTTCACCTATTGAACTAATCCTACCCTAGCTGTCAGCTCCATTCCTAGTATGAAGAGTAGGTGTCAGAGGAGTCCAGGGAGACTGAGGGGTGTTCCCCTTGATCCAACCTGGTATGTTCTGGCCCATTTAACCTACAGAGAGCCATGCTGGTCCAAACTGGTCTGTTCTGGTCCATTTAACCTACAGAGAGCCATGCTGGTCCAAACTGGTCTGTTCTGGACCACTTAACCTACAGAGAGCCATGCTGGTCCAAACTGGTCTGTTCTGGCCCATTTAACCTACAGAGAGCCATGCTGGTCCAAACTGGTCTGTTCTGGTCCATTTAACCTACAGAGAGCCATGCTGGTCCAAACTGGTCGGTTCTGGTCCATTTAACCTACAGAGAGCCATGCTGGTCCAAACTGGTCTGTTCTGGTCCATTTAACCTACAGAGAGCCATACGAGTCATTATGACCTATTTGTACTCTTGCATTAGAGTGTATTGAATGGCAGACTGCACAGCGATACACAGTTGTACAGGTAGCAACATAGTCCCACGACATAGCCAAAGACAATAGTGGTTCAACTTTAGTGCAGATGCTAAAAAGAAATGAAATATGATTAACTATATCAGACCATTCTCACACACACACACACACACACACACACACACACACACACACACACACACACACACACACACACACACACACACACACACAAACTCTCTCACACACACACACACACACACACACACAAACTCTCTCTCACACACACACACACACACAAACTCTCTCTCACACACACACACACACACACAAACTCTCACACACAAACACACACACACACACAAACTCTCACACACAAACACACACACACAAACTCTCACACACAAACTTTTGATAGGAACTTTAATCATATCAAGTGTAATCTCATATGCAAGGTCATGTCATGGTACTTCATAGTCAGTGCTGCTCATGCATGCATTCGCCAGTCAGTGACATTTTCTTCAAAATCTTTTCCAACGTTTCAGCAAAGGTGAAGGTGAGGGAAATGTAATCAATATCGCTATTCAATTAACAAAAAGATTAACGATAAACCATATGAATAAATTAACATTTATCATCCCCACCAAGCCGTATGCTTTATCACACTGACATTACAGTTAATAAACTATCTGTCTGACTCATGATGTGACATTACAGTTAATAAACTATCTGTCTGACTCATGATGTGACATTACAGTTAATAAACTATCTGTCTGACACATGATGTGACATTACAGTTAATAAACTATCTGTCTGACTCATGATGTGACATTACAGTTAATAAACTATCTGTCTGACTCATGACGTGACATTACAGTTAATAAACTATCTGTCTGACTCATGATTTGACATTCCAGCTAATAAACTATCTGTCTGACTCATGATTTGACATTTCCTCAACAGGTTGATAGGTATACTGTGATAGACCAGCCAGGAATATAACAAGACGTTTCCAACTTCATTACGTGCGATTTTGATATGGAACGACACCAAAACCTTCCCAGCACCTCCCTTCGTGTACATAAACGCAACATGAAACAGACAGACAGTGATACAAGGAAAATAATTAACAGGAGGGTTCTATAAGATACATGGAAAACGTGTGCTTGATATGGACTGACAGACTGTAATAATAATAATAATAATAATAATAATAGTAATAATAATAATAATAATAATAATAATAACACCATATGAGGTCTATGAAACACGTGAAGGAAGATTTCACCACAATACTGATGATGATGCATGGCTTCACAGCATGGTTTCACAGCATGGCTTCACAGCATGGCTTCACAGTTGGAGCCAGGTGGTAGAGACAGGATAGAGGCTAGAGAGATGGGAGAAAGATGTTTTGTTTAAATCCTCTTCATACAGTTTAGTGTGAGTTTAGTGTGAGTGATTTCCTAATGTCTGAGACAGAGAGGTGGGGAGGAGGAGGAGGAGGAGAGACACAAGTGATGAAAGATCAGCTCAGACAATCAAGGAAGGTGCAAGATGAGACTTGGGGTTGCGTCCCAAAAGGTAACCTATTCCCTATTTAGTGCACTACTTTCGACCAGAGCCTTATAGTACAACACAATTTTAGGGAACAGGGTGCCATTTGGGATGCACTTTGGTGAGAGGAGCATGTCTGTCACACCCTGTCCTACCGTCTGTCTGTCTGGCTGAGAGAGAGAGAGTCGACTGTTTGATAACGTCAAAGATTTGGTTACGCTCCAACAGAACTCATAAAGGCCTATTGCGGTCAGGGAATCTTGATTAGCTCATTTGTTTGTGTTGATTGTATAGGCTTAGTCATGTATAAACTAGAAAACACAGAAGGAACTGTGCTATCACACTATAGCTAGTCTGGCTACTGCATTAGCTCATATTGACAATGAGAACTGACTACAGCAACACCAGGCAGTTGGTTGTGTGCTAGACAGCCTTGTTCTGTGTCTAAAATGGCTGCCACCACCATGCTTCACCGCAGGGATGGTGCCAGGTTTCCTCCAGACGTGACGCTTGGCATTCAGGCCAAAGTGTTAAATCTTGGTTTCATAAGACCAGAGAATCTTGTTTCTCATGGTCTGAGAGTCCTTTAAGGGCTTTTTGGCAAACTCCAAGCAGGTAGTCATGGGCCTTTTACTCCCGAGTGGCGCAGTGGTCTAAGGTACTGCATCTCAGTGCTTGAGGCGTCACTACAGACCCCCTGGTTCGATTACAGGCTGTATCACAACCGCCGGTGATTGGGAGTCCCATAGGGCGGCGCACAATTGGCCCAGCGTCGTCCGGGTTTGGCCGGTGTAGGCCGTCATTGTAAATAAAAATGTGTTCTTTACTGACTTGCCTAGTTAAATAAAGGTAAAATAAAAATATATTACTGAGGAGTGGCTTCCGTCTGGCCACTCTACCATAAAGGCCTGATTGGTGGAGTGCTGCAGAGTTGGTTGTCCTTCTGGAAGGTTCTCCCATCTCCACAGAGGAACTCTGGAGCTCTGTCAGAGTGACTATCGGGTTCTTGGTCACCTCCCTGACCAAGGCCCTTCTCCCCCAATTGCTCTAGTAAGAGTCTTGGTGGTTCCAAACTTCTTCCATTTAAGAATGATGGAGGCCACTGTGTTTTTGGGACCTTCAATGCTGCAGAAAGTTTTTGGTACCCTTCCCCAGATCTGTGCCTCAAAACAATCATGTCTCTGAGCTCTACGGACAATTCCTTCAACCTCATGGCTTGGTTTTTGCTCTGACATGCACTGTCAACTGTGCGACCTTATATAGACAGGTGTGTGCCTTTCCAAATCATGTCCAATCAATTGAATTTGTAACAGGTGGACTCCAATCAAGTTGTAGAAACATCTCAACAATGATCAAGGGAAACAGAATGCACCTGAGCTCATTTTCTAGTCTCATAGCAAAGGTTCTGAATACTTATGTAAAGAACGTTTTTTTTATTTATTTTTTTATACATTTGCAAACGTTTCTAAAAACCAGTTTTTGCTTTGTCATTATGGGGTATTGTATGAAGATTGATGAGAAAAATAAAAACGTTTTAACCCATTTTTGAATAAGGCCACCAACAAAATGTGGAAAAAGTCAATAGGGTCTCTGAATACATTCCGAAGGTATAGGCTATATGACTGACTAGGTATAGGCTATATGACTGACTAGGTATAGGCTATATGACTGACTAGGTATATGCTATATGACTGACTAGGTATAGGCTATATGACTGACTAGGTATAGGCTATATGACTGACTAGGTATAGGCTATATGACTGACTAGGTATAGGCTATATGACTGACTAGGTATAGGCTATATGACTGACTAGGTATAGGCTATATGACTGACTAGGTATAGGCTATATGACTGACTAGGTATAGGCTATATGACTGACTAGGTATAGGCTATATGACTGACTAGGTATAGGCTATATGACTGACTAGGTATAGGCTATATGACTGACTAGGTATAGGCTATATGACTGACTACAACACTACTATAGTGTTATAACACCTGAAGGATTTGAAAATGCCACTTCAACATTTCAATTCAAAACAACTTGTGCAAGACACTGTACAGCTGGACTTTGCCTTCAACATTGTCTACAAGGCCAAAGCTCCGAGAGTAGGCCATGCCATGCTGTTCACAGGGAGAGGAAATAAAGACAGTATCGCCATCTTGTGGTGGGTAGCAGATCAACAGCACTGTAGAACGAGTGAGATGGCCCATAGGCAAGTCTACTACTATGGGCGAGAAGGCCAGAGTGTAGGCATCGTCTTCAAAATACAGTGCCTCAGGCAAGCAACCAATTAACCCTATCCCATGGGTTTAACTGCAATGCTTGTTTTGGAACTTGGATGGGATACTAATGGATGGCAGTTTTTGCTGAGATGTGTGGCTACTTACTGAAGGTATGATCAATTCTGGCAACCACTGAATTTTCTTTATGCTGGTGACAGACTATGGATTAGATTTGTTCACAAAAACCTGTATCACAATTTGTCAATCTAAAGATTAAAGACCAATTTCCTGATTGGAGGTATCAAGTGATGTATTACATGTATTACCAAAACTAATACATATGTTAAGTAAGCTTCTAATGCATCTGGTAAATATGCTTCTGACTGTGGAAGATTTCCTTGCGTCCTCTCTTCTCGACCTCCTCGCCTCCTTCTCAAACTCCATTGGATTAGAGAGCCAGAGGTCCCACCCATCTGACCTTCTTCTCCAATGGATTTTGAGAAGGAGGCGAGGAGAGAGGACGCGAGGAGAAAGTATTGAGATTCTCCCATTGTCATTTGCGTCTACTTTATAGAAGTCTGTCACTAGACAATGTGAGGAAGACTGAGTTTTTTTTTTTCGAGAGTTGCAGGAGAATGTCGGACGGAAAAAAGATAGCGGAAGTGGATTCTGAATCTAATGGCGGTAGAACCAAGGAGAATTGAAATATTGTCCAAAAGAAAGGAAAACGTAGCAAAGGAGAGTACAGTGATGAGAATGTCACGTCGTATCTTGTAGGAGTACGGTTTGTAATTGAGGGCCAGCTGATCGAATTACCAATCTTGAGGAATCCATTTGAGATATCCAAACTGGTGGAGAGAGTCCTGGTGAGAGTGAAAGCTGTGATGATCACGAGAAGCGGGCTGGTTTTGATGTTTTGTGCTTCTGAGGATCAGAAGAAACATGTGTTGCGTCTCACCCGATTTGATACGTTTGAAGTGTCCTGTGTGTCTTAGGGACAGGGCACCCCTCAAGGGGGTTATATCTGGAGTCTCTTGGGAAGTAGATGTTGAAGAGTCCATGGTGGTGGATAGGCCTTCACTGCAGGCTGCAGGGGTTGCCTTTCACCAGCAGGATACTGACATTTTAAAGGTTAAGAAGGTGGACTTTGTGGCCTTTATAGCTATGGTGATAAATGGCACTGCCAAGGTGGGGAGAAGGTCCAGGAAGATAGAAATCATTGTGGAAGCAGCTGAGCAGTTCCTGGGGCTGAAAGATTTCTTGGCGGAGGAGTTACATGGAATATTGTCACAAGCTGTACCACCCTCTCAGGCCCTAGAGCCTGAAAAGAGAGATATGGAGAACTGAAAGAAGGAAGAAGTGGGAGTTTTGTTTTGTTATTGTACTATTTTTATTTGGGTGGATTAAGTTAGTTTCCCTATTACGTCTGGATTTTGTTTTTACATTGTTTTGGTTTCAACCCGTCCAGTTGGTGACGGCAAAATACACCCAAAAATGGGTTGTAGTCCGCCATAAAACCCACAGAAGAAGAAGTCTGTAACGAGCCTCGGGTTTGATTTGATGAACACGGAAGTGATACTGGAATTCATGGGATGGGAAAACAAATCTTTAAAGCACCGCCTCAACGTGTTAAGACAGTCATTACCGATTCGTTTCAACCGTGCACAGTCTTAGTTTACGCGCATTCTGTTATCTTGAATTAACCGTAATTCTTTCTAGCTCTGCTGTAGACTAGTTGAGCACAATGAACAACTGTATCGTTAATGTGATAACACTATGCATTGTAATGCAGGTGAATTGCGCTTTGGATTTCGACAAAACGCGCACGACATATTCTGCGAAGGTGAGTGAAATATCTTTACATTTATTCAAATGTTGTTCATTAACCTACTCTATCAATTCATTATGTATAGTACAGTAACATAGACTATTCAATATTCTTGCACAGATCTTTGGGTTCTCATGGGAGAACTGCGGTAAGCCAGACGACCCAGCGGTTCTGAAGACCCTAGCCCTGTCCCCGGACCCCATCACAGTTCCAGGGGACCTGACGGCCAGTGCATCCGGGACCACAACGGTCGAGCTGGCCGCTCCCCTAGCTGTGAGTACAAGGCATGCACCAAGGGTCTCCTCAAATGCTCAAATGAGATCTTGAATGCTATTCGATTACTAACGAAGTACTACTGATTTGTTAAAGTAGCTAGTGAATTGAATTAACCAACCATTAGCTTTCGAGGTAGGCATATGGTATTGCCTGTCTTTAACACATGTATATACATACTCCTCTGTTACCATAGCCGCAGGATATAGGGGTGCTAAGGGTGCTGCAGCACCCCCTGAAAAATCAGAAAAAATATATATATACTACTGGTCAAAAGTTTGGACACACCTACTCATTCAAGGGTTTTTCTTTATTTTTACTATTTTTTTGTGTTGTAGAATAATAGTGAAGACATCAAAACTGTGAAATAACACATATGGAATCATGTAGTAACCAAAAAAGTGTTAAACAAATAAAATAAAATATATTTGAGATTCTTCAAAGTAGCCACCCTTTGCCTTGATGACAGCTATGCACACTCTTGGCATTCTCTCAACCAGCTTCACCTGGAATGCTTTTCCAACAGTCATGAAGGAGTTCCCACATATGCTGAGCACTTGTTGGCTGCTATTCCTTCACTCTGCCGTCCGACTCATCCCAAACCATCAGGGGATTATGGTGGCCAGGTCATCTGATGCAGCACTCCATCACTCTCCTTCTTGGTAAAATAGCCCTTACACAGCCTGGAGGTGTGTTGGGTCATTGTCCTGTTGAAAAAGAAATGATAGTCCCACTAAGCCCAAACCAGATGGGATGGCGTATCACTGCAGAATGCTGTGGTACCCATGCTGGTTAAGTGGGCCTTGAATTCTAAATAAATCACTGACAGTGTCACCAGCAAAGCACCCGCACACCATCATATCTCCTCCATGCTTCACTGTGGGAACCACACATGCGGAGATCATCCGTTCACCTTCTCTGCGTCTCGCAAAGACACGGCGGTTGGAACCAAAAATCTCAAATTTGGACTCCAGACCAAAGGACAGATTTCCACTGGTCTAATGTCCATTGCTCGTGTTTCTTGGCCCATGCAAGTCTCTTCTTCTTATTGGTGTCCTTTAGTAGTGGTTTCTTTGCAGCAATTCGACCATGAAGGCCTGATTCACGCAGTCTCCTCTGAACAGTTGATGTTGAGATGTGTCTGTTACTTGAACTCTGTGAAGCATTTATTTGGGCTGCAATCTGAGGTGCAGTTAACTCTAATTAACTTATCCTCTGCAGCAGAGGTAACTCTGGGTCTTCCTTTCCTGTGGCGGTCCTCATGAGAGCTAGTTTCATCATAGCGCTTGATGGTTTTTGCGACTGCACTTGAAGAAACGTTCAAAGTTCTTGAAATGTTCCGTATTGACTGACCTTCATGTCTTGATGGACTGTCATTTCTCTTTGCTTATTTGAGCTGTTCTTGCCATAATATGGACTTGGTCTTTTACTTAATATGGCCATCTTCTGTATACCACCCTTACCTTGTCACAACACAACTGATTGGCTCAAACGCATTAAAAAGGAAAGAAATTTCACAAATTAACTTTTAAGAAGGCCCACCTGTTAATTGAAATGCATTCCAGGTGACTATCTCATGAAGCTGGTTGAGAGAATGAGACATAAGAGTGTGCAAACCTGTCATCAAGGCAAAAGGGGTGGCTACTTTGAAGAATCTCAAATATAAAATATATTTGGATTTGTTTAACACTTTTTTTTGGTTACTACATGATTCCACATGTGTTATTTTAATAGTTTTGATGTCTTCACTATTATTCTACAATGTAGAGAATAGTAAAAATAAAGAAAGACCTTTTGAATGGTACTGTATATTACAAAACATTTTTATTTATTTTTTACCAAAGCAGTGCACTGGGCCTTTACTAGTCCTTTATTAACGGACCGATATAGACGTCTGGGGGCAAACAGGGTAGTTGTATAATTAAGCACCACCCCAAAACTACTTCCCGCGACTATACAATACATAAAGAAATATACATTTTTGTCATTTAGCTTTTATCCAGAGCGACTTACAGGAGCAATTAGGGTTAAGTGCCTTGCTCAAGGGCACATCGGCAGATTTTTCACCTAGTTGGTTTGGGGATTCGAACCAGCGACCTTTCAGTTACTGGCCCAACGCTCTTAACTACTAGGCATATTCAGTGCCTTTGGAAAGTATTCAGACCCCTTGACTTTTTCCACATATTGTTACGTTACAGCCTTATTCTAAAATTGATTAAAATTATTTGTTTTCTCCTCAATCTACACACAGTACCCCATAATGACAAAGTGAAAACAGGTTTTTTGAAATGTTTGCTAAAAACATCAACAGAAATACCTTATTTACATACGTATTCAGACCCTATGGGCCCCGTGTATCTCAGTTGGTAGAGCATGGCGCTTGCAACGTCAGGGTTGTGGGTTCGATTCCCACGGGAGGCCAGTATGAAAATGTATGCACTCACTAACTGTAAGTCGCTCTGGATAAGATCATCTGCTAAATGAGTAAAATGTAAATGTAAATACTCGAAATTGAGCTCAGGTGCATCTGTTTCCATTGATCATCCTTGAGATGTTTCTACAACTTGATTGGAGTCCACCTGTGAGAAATTCATTTAATTGGACATGATTTGAAAAGGTGCACACCTGTCTATATAAGGTCCCATAGTTGACGGTTCATGTCAGAGTAAAAACCAAGCCATGAGGTCAAACAAAATTGTTCGTAGAGCTCCGAGACAGGATTGTGTCGAGGTACAGATCTGGGGAAGGGTATCAAAAAATGTCTGCATCTTTGAAGGTCCACAAGAACACAGTGGCCTCCATCATTCTTAAATGGAAGAAGATTGGAACCACCAAGACTCTTCCTAGAGCTGACTGCCCGGCCAAACTGAGCAATCGGGGAGAAGGGCCTTGGTCAGGGAGGTGACCAAGAACCCGATGGTCACTCTGACAGAGCTCCAGAGTTCCTCTGTGGAGATGGGAGAACCTTCCAGAAGGACAACCATCTCTGCAGCACTCCACCAATCAGACCTTTATGGTAGAGTGGCCAGATGGAAGCCACTCCTCAGTAAAAGGCACATGACAGTCCGCTTGGAGTTTGCCAAAAGGAACCTAAAGGACTCTCAGACCATGAGAAACAAGATTCTCTGGTATGATGAAACCAAGCTTGAACTCTTTGGCCTGAATGTCACCTTCCAACAGGACAATGACCCTAAGCACACAGCAAAGACAACGCAGGAGTTGCTTCTGGACAAGTCTCTGAATGTCCTTGAGTGGCCCAGCCAGAGCCCGGACTTGAACTTGATCGAACATCTCTGGAGAGACCTGAAAATAGCTGTGCAGCGACGCTCCCCATCCAACCTGACAGAGCTTAAGAGGGTCTGAAGAGAAGTAAAGGGTTTAAATGTGATATTTCCGTTTTTTGTATTTAATAAATATGCAAAAATGTCTAAACCTGTTTTTTATTTTTCATTAGGGGTATTGTGTGTAGATCGATGAGGTGAGAAACAATGTAATACATTTTTTAATAAGGCTGTAACGTAACAAAATGTGGATAAAGTCAAGGGGTCTGAATACTTTCCGAATGAATAGGCTCTTTGTGTATAAAAATGGTCACAATCAAAGCTAGTTTGACACACTATAGTCCTACTAAATAAGAGACCATCAATTCCTCCTGAAAAACTTACCAACAGGGAATTGAAAGCTGTTACTTTGCCACATCAGTCTGTAGGCCTATTCAGACATGTGAGAGCCTATTCCACTTTGTCTGTTGGTGCTTCTGGGTGCTTCTGGGTGCTTCTGGGTGCTGTGTTGTTAAACAGGTAGAAACTTGCCTGTGGGGAGGTTTGTCTGACTCACGGATGAGCTTCATGTGAGCAGCTCACCACATAAACCTCTGCTCTGCTGCACCGGTGGCCCAAATAGATATGAAATGTACAGTAGACTTCCTGATTCAATGCTCACCCTTACAATGCAGAGTTCACAAGAGAAGGAATGGCATTTGCAGTGGTGATGGCAGTGTTCTGTTCAAGAATGCGCCAATGTAATGTTGCGTTATGAACGTTTTTGCAACAGACAGCTTTCACATACTGGACATTCAGTTGTTCCCAACTTCTATTGGTTTAGTTGATGCAATGCAGAGAAGACTGACTTGACTGTTCTTCCTGGAAATCAATCACCTAGATCAGTGTCAGATTATTCCTTTCCTTCCATGGCAATAGCCTACCCCTGATTCTCTCTTAACATTGGTGACATCATTGCAAGGGAAGAATAGAACCGTTTCTGCTTTGCTGGAAACAACTAGGGTGCATTGTACAAGTCAAGAATAGCCTGACATTCTTTTTTTTTTTTACACCACAGTACTGGACCTATTTTCTCCTCTTAGGTAACTTGACCAAGCCTGGCGGTACGTCTGTCAAGATAGTTTTATTGTCATAACCCATGGATTATATACTTTGTTTTTCATAACATCCCAGTTTAACTATTTAGGATGCAAATTGGCCAATCAAACGTTGTAGAGTAGTTGAATACCAGCGTTTTGTCCTTGTGCTGGCCTACCTGGTGGATAGGCATACTGTTACTGTAGCCCACTGTTACTGTAGCCCACTGTTTTTCCAGACAACCCAGTTAACTGGCCCTATATATTTCTCTCCTCTTAGGTGAACGTGACGCTGGAGAAGGAGGTGGCAGGGTTCTGGGTCAAGGTCCCGTGTCTGGAAGAGATAGGGAGCTGCCACTACACAGACGGCTGTGACCTGCTCAACCAACTGATACCGCCCGGAACGGACTGTCCTGAACCTCTACACACCTACGGCATCCCCTGCCACTGCCCCTTTAAAGCTGTGAGTCTATACTGTAGTTCATATCCTGCCACTGCCCCTTTAAAGCTGTGAGTCTATACTGTAGTTCATATCCTGCCACTGCCCCTTTAAAGCTGTGAGTCTATACTGTAGTTCATATCCTGCCACTGCCCCTTTAAAGCTGTGAGTCTAGATACTGTAGTTCATATCCTGCCACTGCCCCTTTAAAGCTGTGAGTCTATACTGTAGTTCATATCCTGCCACTGCCCCTTTAAAGCTGTGAGTCTATACTGTAGTTCATATCCTGCCACTGTCCCTTTAAAGCTGTGAGTCTATACTGTAGTTCATATCCTGCCACTGTCCCTTTAAAGCTGTGAGTCTATACTGTAGTTCATCCCCTGCCACTGTCCCTTTAAAGCTGTGAGTCTATACTGTAGTTCATCCCCTGCCACTGTCCCTTTAAAGCTGTGAGTCTATACTGTAGTTCATCCCCTGCCACTGTCCCTTTAAAGCTGTGAGTCTATACTGTAGTTCATCCCCTGCCACTGTCCCTTTAAAGCTGTGAGTCTAGATATGTGATGTAGAAAGAACGTGTTCCTCCAGTGGTTAACGCTTAGGCTACTTCCCTCTTTCATATCCTGTTCAGTGCAATGTAGTGAATGTCCGTTGACAGCACTCTTTGTTGTACAGCAGCTAGCCAAACAACAAAGTTAAAAACGTTCTCTGAATGTTCTGAACATTTGCACTGAACGTTCTGTTGCTCAGTACTCATTCTGTTTTTCTCAAGGATACGTTTTTCTGTTTACTCAATGTCTTTTGTGTTCAAATGACCTATTTTCTCTCTCCTAAGGGTGCATACCTTTCTATACAGTAAAGCATGCTTTACTCAGAGGCTGTATCCCAAATGGCTCCCTATACTATATATATATATATATATATATATATAGTACTTTGACCAAGGTGCACTACCCTTGAAAAGAGCCCAATGGGCCTTGGTCAAAAGTAGTGCACTATATAGGGAATAGGGTGATATTTGGGACACAGAGAAAGTGTATTGGTTGAACCTCTATTTCCTGTCTGTTCTAAGGGGGTGTACACACTACCAGAGTCAGATTTCTACCTCCCTGACATTGACCTTCCCTACTGGCTGACCAACGGACACTACAGAGTACAGGGAGTGCTGGGAGCTGTGGGGAAAGAACTGGGCTGCCTCAAAATCACCTTCGCTGTCCACTCTAATAACTAAACGGTGGGTAAATGTCCTTCTCTGTCCACTCTAATAACTAAACGGTGGGTAAATGTCCTTCTCTGTCCACTCTAATAACTAAACGGTGGGTAAATGTCCTTCTCTATCCACTCTAATAACTAAACGGTGGGTAAATGTCCTTCTCTGTCCACTCTAATAACTAAACGGTGGGTAAATGTTCTTCTCTGTCCACTCTAATAACTAAACGGTGGGTAAATGTCCTTCTCTGTCCACTCTAATAACTAAACGGTGGGTAAATGTCCTTCTCTATCCACTCTAATAACTAAACGGTGGGTAAATGTCCTTCTCTATCCACTCTAATAACTAAACGGTGGGTAAATGTCCTTCTCTATCCACTCTAATTAAATGGTGGATACAGGGAACGTAATGTACCATTCAGTGAACTGGTGTACTGACACTTCTGTCTTCTTTATTCTCAAGGGAACTTCGGCTTTCATCTCTTCTCATCAAACCGTCGATTGAGAACTGGGCCTGTATACACAGGAGTGTTGACTTAGGATCAGTTTGACCTTTACGGTCTGAGGCGCTTTGTGGATACTGGCCCAAACAAGCAGTAACTGAACTACTACTGTAGTTTAGGACACGATTCAGTAGACTCACTTTCAGGGAAAACAGTTGAGTGATTTGCAAGGCTACGTACAGGCTTCGTACAGGCTACGTACAGGCTTCGTACAGGCTTCGTACAGGCTACGTACAGGCTACGTACAGGCTACGTACAGGCTACGTACAGGCTCCCTACTGTACTGCTATGAACTTGCCATAACTAGTATGATTATTTGTCATAATGTTTTACACTGTCTTTTTTTTTATTTTTTATACGGAATGCTTTTTATTCGATTTCTTGTCAAGGGTGAATGACCGTGGGTATGCTTCTATTGCTCAGTTGCTTTTACCCTAGGCATGGTACTGGTCACATGACTAGTAGTTTTCTACGGATCGTATTGCTACTTCTGTTTGCTAGTGTGACGCTAATTATTTTACAACCCATGGGAATATGTTGTTCTTCCTGTTTGATTGTGCATTGATCTGTTTTTTTCTGAAGGTGTTTTATTGTTGACATGTTCAAAGTGCCTAAATAGACCTGCTGGAATTGGCGTCTACGGATCCAGTGCGACTTTGTGACGTTTCAAAGGGAAATGGCATTAACACAGGCAATCAATTCCCTCCCTCGTATAATAGCAATAGGCTAATCCCATTCTATAACCAATTAAAGTGATCTAAGAAATGTAAATGCACTTCCTATCTTAAATAAAAATTCTAATGAAATGGTAATCAACTATATAAGTTTTGCACCTTGATTATTTAGAAATGACGTGCTTACTATTGTAACAAATCACCATTATGCTGGTCAATATTTCACTGTAATTATTATTATTTTTTAAATAAAATAATATCCTATATGTTGGTAAGTCTTTGTTTTCTGAAATGAATTACTGTATTGTGCGATCAGGATTTGAACCTCTGCAGTTCCCCAGGATGGCCACAGGAAAGCACTAGTGGTTAAATGTTGATTACTTGACAGTGGGTCATGGGAGATTCTGAGACTTATTCCTGGTTTCAGTCTACCAACTTCTTTGGTAGTTTATTGAAAAGATGCCATGCAGATTATGTGTAGTTCTATGTGAAGTACTGTAATTTGATTACTTACTTTAACATCATGGTGCAAGATAATGGAGTGGGGATTGTTATGGATATCTTAGTACTAATCTGTCTGATGTGTTGACCAGTCAGTCTGCAGATGGAAACCCAGTCCTGGTACAATGCTGCTCAGTCCAGAGTCCAGATCACTCTTCTTCTCAACTTGACAACATTCTCCTCATTTCTGATTGTCCAGGGTGTACTCCAATTCACTTTACACTAACAGATGTCCAGGGTGTAATCCAATTCACTTTACACTAACAGATGTCCAGGGTGTACTCCAATTCACTTTACACTAACAGATGTCCAGGGTGTACTCCAATTCACTTTGCACTAACAGATGTCCAGGTGTTCTTGTGTCTCTCTCTGTCTCTCTCAAAATGTCTCAGAGCAGATGTCTAAGTTAAGAGGCCTACGTACCCTCCCCTCATGTCTATACACTTCCTGTACGTACCCTCCCCTCATGTCTATAAACTTCCTGTACGTACCCTCCCCTCATGTCTATAAACTTCCTGTACGTACCCTCCCCTCATGTCTATAAACTTCCTGTACGTACCCTCCCCTCATGTCTATAAACTTCCTGTACGTACCCTCCCCTCATGTCTATAAACTTACTGTACGTACCCTCCCCTCATGTCTATAAACTTCCTGTACGTACCCTCCCCTCATGTCTATAAACTTCCTGTACGTACCCTCCCCTCATGTCTATAAACTTCCTGTACGTACCCTCCCCTCATGTCTATAAACTTCCTGTACGTACCCTCCCCTCATGTCTATACACTTAAGCCAGGGGCAATTTAGGTGCAAATATAACCTCGTCCCCAGCGGGCTCTCTCTGAATTGAGCCTGGGGACGAGGTGAGTGGAAATAGAACATACCGTTAATATTTTATGTCACTGTGTATGTTACTGTCCTCTGTTGTGGCTAGAGAGAAATATAAAGCACTGTGTATACCCTTCCAGAGAGTTCTCACTCAGTCTCAGAGGGCAATGGATGCGTCCCAAATGGCACCCTATTCCCCGATGGGCACTGGTCAAAAGTAGTGCAGTATATAGGGAATAGGGTGCCATTTGGGACTCATGCAATGTTAACAATGTTATATGTTGGCCAGCTGGATGGACAGCTACCCTCCTGATGTCTGGTCCTCCTACCCTCTTACCCTGCTGATGTCTGGTCGTCTTATCCTCTTACCCTGCTGATGCCTGGTCCTCCTACCCTCTTACCCTGCTGATGTCTGGTCCTCCTACCCTGCTGATGTCTGGTCCTCCTACCCTCCTGATGTCTGGTCCTCCTACCCTGCTGATGTCTGGTCCTCCTACCCTGCTGATGTCTGGTCCTCCTACCCTGCTGATGTCTGGTCCTCCTACCCTGCTGATGTCTGGTCCTCCTACCCTGCTTATGTCTGGTCCTCCTACCCTGCTAATGTCTGGTCCTCCTACCCTCCTGATG
The DNA here is from genome assembly GCF_020615455.1 of Coregonus clupeaformis. NCBI lineage: Eukaryota > Metazoa > Chordata > Actinopteri > Salmoniformes > Salmonidae > Coregonus > Coregonus clupeaformis. The sequence continues at coordinate 1,944,659 of NC_059194.1, forward strand.
TCTGGTCCTCCTACCCTTCGGATGTCTGGTCCTCCTACCCTCCTGATGTCTGGTCCTCCTATCCTCCTACCCTGCTGATGTCTTGTCCTCCTATCCTCCTACCCTGCTGATGTCTGGTCGTCCTACCCTCCTGTGGCCTGAACCTCCTATCCTCCTGATGTCTGGTCCTCCTATCCTCCTACCCTCCTGATGTCTGGACCTCCTATCTTCCTACCCTCCTGATGTCTGGTCCTCCTATCCTCCTATCCTCCTGATGTCTAGTCCTCCTACCCTCCTGATGTCTGGTCCTCTCATCCTCTTACCCTGCTGATGTCTGGTCCTCCTACCCTGCTGATGTCTGGTCCTCCTACCCTGCTGATGTCTGGTCCTCCTACCCTCCTGATGTCTGGTCCTCCTATCCTCCTATCCTCCTGATGTCTGGTCCTCCTACCCTCCTGATGTCTGGTCCTCCTATCCTCCTACCCTGCTGATGTCTGGTCATCCTACCCTCCTGATGGCTGGTCCTCCTATCCTCCTATCCTCCTGATGTCTGGTCCTCCTATCCTCTTACCCTCCTGATGTCTGGTCCATCTACCCTCCTGATGTCTGGTCCTCCTATCCTCCTGATGTCTGGTCCTCCTACCCTCCTGATGTCTGGTCCTCCTACCCTCCTGATGTCTGGTCGTCTTATCATCTTACCCTGCTGATGTTTGGTCCTCCTACCCTGCTGATGTCTGGTCCTCCTACCCTCCTGATGTCTGGTCCTCCTATCCTCTTGATGTCTGGTCCTCCTATCCTCCTATCCTCTTGATGTCTGGTCCTCCTATCCTCCTACCCTGCTGATGTCTGGTCCTCCTACCCTCCTGATGTCTGGTCCTCCTATCCTCCTATCCTCCTGATGTCTAGTCCTCCTACCCTCCTGATGTCTGGTCCTCCTATCCTCCTGATGTATGGTCCTCCTACCCTCCTACCCTCCTGATGTCTGGTCCTCCTATCCTCTTACCCTGCTGATGTCTGGTCCGTCTACCCTCCTGATGTCTGGTCCTCCTACCCTCCTGATGTCTGGTCCTCCTACCCTCCTGATGTCTGGTCCTCCTATCCTCTTGATGTCTGGTCCTCCTACCCTCTTGATGTCTGGTCCTCCTACCCTGCTGATGTCTGGTCCTCCTACCCTCTTGATGTCTGGTCCTCTTATCATCTTACCCTGCTGATGTCTGGTCCTCCTACCCTGCTGATGTCTGGTCCTCCTACCCTCCTGATGTCTGGTCCTCCTACCCTCCTGATGTCTGGTCCTCCTATCCTCCTATACTCCTGATGTCTGGTCCTCCTACCCTCCTGATGTCTGGTCCTCCTATTCTCCTACCCTGCTGATGTCTGGTCCTCCTACCCTCCTGATGTCTGGTCCTCCTATCCTCCTATCCTCCTGATGTCTAGTCCTCCTACCCTGCTGATGTGTGGTCCTCCTATCCTCCTGATGTCTGGTCCTCCTATCCTCTTACCCTGCTGATGTATGGTCCTTCTACCCTCCTGATGTCTGGTCCTCCTATCTTCCTGATGTCTGGTCCTCCTACCCTGCTGATGTCTGGTCCTCCTACCCTCCTGATGTCTGGTCCTCCTATCTTCCTGATGTCTGGTCCTCCTACCCTGCTGATGTCTGGTCCTCCTACCCTGCTGATGTCTGGTCATCCTATCCTGCTGATGTCTGGTCCTCCTATTCTCCTGATGTCTGGTCCTCCTATCCTCCTGATGTCTGGTCCTCCTACCCTGCTGATGTTTGGTCCGACCCTGCTGATGTCTGTTATTCCTACCCTGCTGATGTCTGGTCTTCCTACCCTCCTGATGTCTGGTCATCCTACCCTCCTGATGTCTGGTCATCCTACCCTGCTGATGTCTGACCCTCCTATCCTCCTGATGTCTGACCCTCCTATCCTCCTGATGTCTGGTCCTCCTATCCTCCTGATATCTGGTCCTCCTATCCTCCTGATGTCTGGTCCTCCTATTCTCCTACCCTGCTGATGTCTGACCCTCCTATCCTCCTGATGTCTGGTCCTCCTATCCTCCTACCCTGCTGATGTCTGGTCATCCTATCCTGCTGATGTCTGGTCCTCCTATTCTCCTGATGTCTGGTCCTCCTACCCTCCTGATGTCTGTTCCTCCTACCCTGCTGATGTCTGGTCCTCCTACCCTCCTATCCTCCTGATGTCTGGTCCTCCTATCCTCCTACCCTCCTGATGTCTGTTCCTCCTACCCTGCTGATGTCTGGTCCTCCTACCCTCCTACCCTGCTGATGTCTGGTCCTCCTACCCTCTACCCTGCTGATGTCTGGTCCTCCTACCCTCCTACCCTGCTGATGTCTGGTCCTCCTACCCTCTACCCTGCTGATGTCTGGTCCTCCTACCCTCTACCCTGCTGATGTCTGGTCCTCCTACCCTCTACCCTGCTGATGTCTGGTCCTCCTACCCTCCTGATGTCTGGTCCTCCTATCCTCCTATCCTCCTGATGTCTAGTCCTCCTACCCTGCTGATGTGTGGTCCTCCTATCCTCCTGATGTCTGGTCCTCCTATCCTCTTACCCTGCTGATGTATGGTCCTTCTACCCTCCTGATGTCTGGTCCTCCTATCTTCCTGATGTCTGGTCCTCCTACCCTGCTGATGTCTGGTCCTCCTACCCTCCTGATGTCTGGTCCTCCTATCTTCCTGATGTCTGGTCCTCCTACCCTGCTGATGTCTGGTCCTCCTACCCTGCTGATGTCTGGTCATCCTATCCTGCTGATGTCTGGTCCTCCTATTCTCCTGATGTCTGGTCCTCCTATCCTCCTGATGTCTGGTCCTCCTACCCTGCTGATGTTTGGTCCGACCCTGCTGATGTCTGTTATTCCTACCCTGCTGATGTCTGGTCTTCCTACCCTCCTGATGTCTGGTCATCCTACCCTCCTGATGTCTGGTCATCCTACCCTGCTGATGTCTGACCCTCCTATCCTCCTGATGTCTGACCCTCCTATCCTCCTGATGTCTGGTCCTCCTATCCTCCTGATATCTGGTCCTCCTATCCTCCTGATGTCTGGTCCTCCTATTCTCCTACCCTGCTGATGTCTGACCCTCCTATCCTCCTGATGTCTGGTCCTCCTATCCTCCTACCCTGCTGATGTCTGGTCATCCTATCCTGCTGATGTCTGGTCCTCCTATTCTGCTGATGTCTGGTCCTCCTACCCTCCTGATGTCTGTTCCTCCTACCCTGCTGATGTCTGGTCCTCCTACCCTCTATCCTGCTGATGTCTGGTCCTCCTACCCTCCTACCCTGCTGATGTCTGTTCCTCCTACCCTGCTGATGTCTGGTCCTCCTACCCTCTACCCTGATGATGTCTGGTCCTCCTACCCTCTACCCTGCTGATGTCTGGTCCTCCTACCCTCTACCCTGCTGATGTCTGGTCCTCCTACCCTCTACCCTGCTGATGTCTGGTCCTCCTACCCTCTACCCTGCTGATGTCTGGTCCTCCTACCCTCTACCCTGCTGATGTCTGGTCCTCCTACCCTCCTACCCTGCTGATGTCTGGTCCTCCTACCCTCTACCCTGCTGATGTCTGGTCCTCCTACCCTCTACCCTGCTGATGTCTGGTCCTCCTACCCTCTACCCTGCTGATGTCTGGTCCTCCTACCCTCTACCCTGCTGATGTCTGGTCCTCCTACCCTCCTGATGTCTGTTCCTCCTACCCTGCTGATATCTTGTCCTCCTACTGTCCTACCCTGCTGATGTCTGGTCCTCCTACCCTCTACCCTTCTGATGTCTGGTCCTCCTACCCTCCTACCCTGCTGATGTCTGATCCTCCTTAAGAACTAATAACTGTTCATGCATGATGGATATGGAGTTTCAAATAAACTGTTACACATACAGTACCAGTCAAAAGTTTGGACACACCTACTCATTCAAGGGTTTTTCTTTATTTTTACTATTTTCTACATTGTAGAATAATAGTGAAGACATCAAAACTATGAAATAACACATATGGAACCATGTAGTAACCAAAAAAGTGTTAAACAAATCAAAATATATTTTATATTTGAGATTCTTCAAATAGCCACCCTTTGCCTTGATGACAGCTTTGCACACTCTTGGAATTCTCTCAACCAGCTTCACCTGGAATGCTTTTCCAACGGTCTTGAAGGAGTTCCCACATATGCTGAGCACTCGTTGGCTGCTTTTCCTTCACTCTGCCGTCCGACTCATCCCAAACCATCTCAATTGGGTTGAGGTCGTGGGGATTGTGGAGGCCAGGTCATCTGATGCAGCACTCCATCACTCTCCTTCTTGGTAAAATAGCCCTTACACAGCCCGGAGGTGTGTTGGGTCATTGTCCTGTTGAAAAACAAATGATAGTCCCACTAAGCGCAAACCAGATGGGATTGCGTATCACTGCAGAATGCTGTGGTAGCCATGCTGGTTAAGTGTGCCTTGAATTCTAAATAAATCACAGACCGTGTCACCAGCAAAGCACCCCCACACCATAACACCTCCTCCTCCATGCTTTACGGTGGGAACCACACATGCGGAGATCATCCGTTCACCCACACCGCGTCTCACAAAGACACGGCAGTTGGAACCAAAAATCTCAAATTTGGACTCCAGGCCAAAGGACAGATTTCCACTGGTCTAATGTCCATTGCTCGTGTTTCTTGGCCCAAGCAGGTCTCTTCTTCTTATTGGTGTCCTTTAGTAGTGGTTTATTTGCAGCAATTCGACCATGAATGCCTGATTCACACAGTCCCCTCTGAACAGCTGATGTTGAGATGTGTCTGTGACTTGAACTCTATGAAGCATTTATTTGGGCTGCAATTTCTGAGGCTGGTAACTCTAATAAACGTATCCTCTGCAGCAGAGGTGACTCTGGGTCTTCCATTCCTGTGGCGGTCCTCATGAGAGCCAGTTCCATCATAGCGTTTTGATGGTTTTTGCGACTGCACTTGAAGAAACTTTCAAAGGTCTTGACATTTTTTCGTATTGACTGACCTTAATGTCTTAAAGTAATGATGGGACTGGCGTTTCTCTTTGCTTATTTGAGTTGTTCTTGCCGTAATATGAACTTGGTCTTTTACCAAATAGGGCTAACCCCCCGTTATTGTCTCTTACGTATAATCCCCTATTCACACATACAATGACCTCCAAAGTCTTAGCCTGCTTAGCCTGCTGTTCCTTCAGTCTTTGGTCGTCTAGCCTAATACACCTGGTCTTCAAAGTGATCAGCACTGTAGCATATGATTATAGGATTGGTATTAAAAAGTCATGGCCCTATAATCTTATCCTTCCTTTCCACCCTCACTTTGAGAAAGTCATCATTTCCTATCCTAGTGCCTGGTAACAAAAAGGAAGGATGTCACCTCCTTTCTCCTCCCTCTTTCCAGTGTCCAATGAGGCCCTCTTTCTCAGATAAATGACCTACCAATGACAATGACCCTTCCAGATTATCCCTGTGTTTAGTCAGATTGTGTTGAATAAATGTTAGAATGACGTTGACATATTGTTTATCCTTTAGATGGCAGTGCAAACTCGACATTGCATCCGACAGCTTGTCACTCTGATCGCAACAAAGGGAACGTATGGCCCTGTACACACTTAGGTTGTGCAACTGATCTGCAACACATTCGGCACAATGGTTGTGATGCAACAAAACTAATCACACAAGCGCTGTGTAAACATTTTTCAAGCACATAAGTTGTGTCACAACCATTGTTACAAATGCGTCGCACGTCAGATGTATAACCTAAGTGTATACGGGGCCTTATGGGCCCAGGGGGTAACTGAGACACTGCAGCTGCTACTGCTATGGAAAGTTCCACTGTTCACACACAGTTCTCAACGAACAACTGCTCCATCATTTAATGTGGGATTAGAGCTCACTAACCTATAAATAGACCGAGTTTTTGACAAAAAATGAAAGCGTTTGGGATTCCACGGATTAATCTGACCCTAGTACTGTAGATGCTTAGTATAAACTAAACAGAGACCAAGGCCAAAAATAGACTCAGTGTTTCAGTGAACTCATTGCCGGGTTGTGGGGAAGACAGCTGGTGTGTCAGAGTAAAGAGCGACACTTGAATACATTGTTCTGCTTGTATTGTTTTTATACAACTTTTAGTTTGTCCTCTATTTTACAAGATAGAGGACTTTGTCGCTAATATGTTCAAAGTTGAAATAATGTAATGTTGATAATATAGATATTTTTGTAAGGGGGCCAACTTTCAGAGTCGTATCTGAGAGATAAAATCTCTTTGTTCACAGTTGAAATTATTGAATGTTAATTGCAGGGAAAGGTAATTTTGTAAGACGGCCATATCATTTATGTCATTTAGCAGACTTACAGGAGCAATTAGGGTTAAGTGCCTTGCTCAAGGGCACATCAACAGATTTTTCACCTAGTCAACTCGGGGATTAGAACCAGCGACCTTTCGGATACTTAACCACTAAACTACCTGCCGCGCATATCACAGTCATATCTGTTTAACCTCTTGTAGTTTTGAATTTAACCCATTTTAAATTTATTTAACTAGGCAAGTCAGTTAAGAACAAATTATTATTTACAATGACGGCCTACAGCGGCCAAACCCGGATGCTGGGCCAATTGCGCGCTGCTCTATGGGACTCCCAATCACGGCCAGTTGTGATACAGCCTGGAATCGAACCAGGGGGGTCTGTAGCACGCCTCCAGCACCGAGATGCAGTGTCTTAGACCACTGCGCCACTCGGGAGCCCATGATGTCACCTTTGGGAAATGTGATTGTAAACTAACAGCCACTAACTTTTTTGACTCATCACATACGCTGCTTCTGTTGTTAATTATCTGTCACTTTATTCCTAGTTATGTACATATCTACCTCAATTACCTCATACCCCTGCACATAGCCTCAGTACTGGTACCCTGTGTATATAGCCAAGTTATCGTTACTCATTATGTATTAAATACATTTTATTATTACTTTTATTATTACGTGTTTTACTTTTCTATTATTTCATTATTTTCTTTCTCTGCGTTGTTGGGAATGTAGGTAAGCGTTTCACTGTTAGTCTACACCGAAGCATGTTACAAATACAATTCGGTGTGATTTGATTTGTAAGTCATGAGGGCAACGATCATTCTTAACTATGGGACATGATGAAATGTTGCAGGTTGGTAAGTTATCCCAGAGGGCTGTGTGCAGCCTACAGGGGTAAAGCTATGATATGGAGTCTTTACAGCTGGCTACCCCTCCCTGCAAGATCAACATGAAGCTGGAGACTCTTATCTCCCTCACTAACTTTAAGCATCAGTTGTCAGAGCACCTTACCGATCACTGCACCTGTCCACAGCTCATCTGAATTTAGCCCACCCAACTACCTCATCCCCATATTGTTATTTATTTTGCATATTTGCACCCCAGTATCTCTATTTGCACATCATCTTTTGCACATCTATCATTCCAGTGTTAATGCTAAATTGTAATTATTTTGCACTATGGCCTATTTATTGCCTTACCTCCATAACTTGCTACATTTGCACACACTGTATATATATTTTCTGTTGTATTTTTGACTTTATGTTTTGTTTACCCCATATGTAACTCTGTGTTGTTGTTTTTATCGCACTGCTTTGCTTTATCTTGGCCAGGTCGCAGTTGTAAATGAGAACTTGTTCTCAACTGGCTTACCTGGTTAAATAAAGGTGAAATAAATAAATAAAATAAACATGGCCTCCTCCTCAGAGAAGGAATTAGTCTGTAAAGTAAAAACATGAAGGTCCATGTCCCATGTCCTTCTGACAGCCCTCCCTCCCTGGATGGATGGATGGATGGATGGATGGATGGATGGATGGGCGATGGCTCTACTGTGTGTCTTTTACATTTCCATTGACTTTTTTGTGTGTTTTTCACATGGACTGTTCCCCAACATGTATTATAAACAAAATCGCAGATTCAGATCAACCCATACAATTCTTTATTTGTATCTTATTACAGTGAGAATTCAATATTCTGGGGCACATTATAGGCCTGCTATGATTAAATAGCCAAGGCAATAGGAAACATTTTCCATGTATGAAACCCATGATTAGATAACCTAATATTTGTTTTGTAAATCATTGTATTGTCTGATGGGTCGTGTCTTCGGTGTATTACGGTAAAATGTCAAATCAATAGACTAGAAACACCCACAAGCCTAAATTTTGCGACACAGGATGGGCAATCCACTGATCTTCAGTGTTTCCCCTTCTAGAACGTGGATATTTAGGTCGGTCCAGATTGTTTTAAGATCAGTGTTTTTGATTTTGAAAAATAACTGCCCATCTGGTCGAGTTGAGCGAGTTGTTGTGAGTGAGAGAGCGGCACAGACCTCTTGAGAGACCCGACCACAGCCCAGCCCAGCGAGGCGCGTTGTTCAGAAGAGTTTGTAACTCTAGACAAGGACTGGTAGGGTTGGCGAGTGGACGCGGGGCAAGCATGGGTTGCAGACACAGCAAGGTGTGTGGCGGAATTTGCAAGAAAAATGTATTTATTCATATTTGTTGTGAAATCATCTAGGAAGTTAATTAGCGAACCGAGTGGAGTTTTGTTATTGTAGCTGCCATTGTCGCACCGATTCCTGGCACAACACAGGCGTGTTGATCACTTTTTAAATCGATCAAACAAAACTGTTTGTTAGTTTATAGCCTAATTTCCCACGTGGATTTTACAACCGAGATAACACGTTCATTAACATCAGTGCTTTGCAACGGGTGATGTAGGCTATCAGTGAATTTGTGCAACGTTTTCTAAGTTTTGATTGGAAACAGATGTGCTGCAAATAACTTCAGAAATGTAGTCTATCCTCAGATACTGACTTTTTTCCCACGAGTTTGAAACCTACTTGTCAAATGTAGCGGTGCAGGGAACTAATCTGATGTAAATCTTCCGCATTAATTATAAGAAGTTGCAGGTTGGCCAGACATTGACAGTCACTGCTGATACAATGACACTGAAGGTTGAGATCATTGATACAATGTATCATCATCACCAGTAAATTATACATTGTATTCATTGATTGACACCCTATAGCCTACGTAGTCAGTGAATTACATCTGTCAAAGTTTCTACTTTCTGATCATATGAGTTGTTGGGTTTTTCTACATGGTTCACAAAATCAGTTCATGTTTTCTGTGACAACTACCGATAACTACAAACTGCTGCACTGTTTGTGATAGAACGGAAGTGACTTGAGGATATGAAAATTGTAATATTACATATGCAATTAAATGTATTTTTTTAGGCTACAGTTAATTAGATGTACTAGTACTGCCTCTTTGACATTTACAACCAGTGGCACAGGCTTATATTACATCCAGAAATTATACCCCAGATATGGATTATCCAGACATTTTACCCCAGATTGTACCACTTCTAGGAGGCATAGAGGAGAGATACTACATGGATAAATCGTTAAGTTGAAGGGGATATCATTTCACTTATCTGTCAAACAGACACATTGAGACCACTTACACAGTTAAAAGCAGGGTGAATTCTTTGATTGATTAGCCAATATTCTCTTAGTGGATTCCTTCATGTATCAATGGGACCAGGTGGTGCTTGATATTAACACTCCCAACTCTCCTTGAGATGGAAAATTAATTTTATTCTACACAAAGTAAGTAAGCACTTAGAGGTACTGCAAACCAAGCCGCTGGCAAGCTGCATAGCAGCTTCTGCATAGCAGATCACAAAACCATCTGTTTGCCTGGTTGGCGCAGGCAACTGGAGAAGTGTGAAGGTCTGCTAGAGAGGGCTCGACAAGAGAAGCCTGGAGACACACACACTATGGCTCCATATGGACCATGATGAAAATACCACATGAAGAGCCTCGGTGTTAATGAAATCTCAAGGAACATTTGTTTCTCCGCTTGAAAGACTTAATCACAGTCTAAAATAAATGTCCCTTAACTAAGTCTGAATGTTCTTTGCTGTGTTGAAGATGTGGTTTTATTTTTCTGAATTTCCTTTTGATTGGCGGGGCTGTTTTTCTAGTTCTATCAACCTAGGGTACATTTCTGTGTCTTCTATGCTTGCACCTTTGACAGGCCACTTCTTTATTCTACAAGAAAATGTGACATTTTGCGCTCTTCTTGGAAAGTTTCTTTCAACTCTTGTGAGAGCATACCTGGACTAGATATTTCTCAAAGTCACAAAACATTCAATCTTAACCTTGTACTCTAGGGCCAGGAGGAACTTGTAACCATTAGGAGTCCGGTGTAGGCTACATTCTGCCATAGGGCTAGGATGTTCCCTGTGAGTTTAGTCAGTGAAGACATACCTCCACGTTGCAGTTTCTCCTATGTTTAAAAGGACTGTGGAGACTGGCCCTCTGTCACAAATGGCACCCTATTCCCTCTGTAGTGCACTACTTTGGGCCCTGGCCTATGGCCCCTGTTCAAAAGCAGTGCACTATATAGGGAATAGGGTGCCATTTGGGACGTGTTCCCAGAGAAGGAAGAGAAGATGTGATTTATGGCCGTGTTAAAGAGAGCCTTTCCAACCCCTCTTCAACATATGCTCCTGGACTTGTGTATTTAAGATCCTTTACTGAGATTTAAAGCATGTCATTAAACACATGTCCATCACATCATGCTGTAATGGTCTCGACATTGTCTTCCTGGAGTCACTTGTGTTATTGGAATATTAGGTATTATGATATTGGAATATTAGATATTGTCTTATTGGAATATTAGATGTAACTTATTGGAATATTAGATATTGTCTTATTGGAATATTAGATATGATGGTATTTATTGGGGCTGCGTCCTATATGACACTCTTCCCTTTGTCGTGAGCTCCTGTGAGACCAGGGTCCATGGGGCTCTGGTCAAAAGTAGTGTACTATATAGGGAATAGGGTGCCATTCTCTGGTCTAAAGTAGTGCACTATATAGGGAATAGGGTGGCATTCTCTGGTCTAAAGTAGTGTACTATATAGGGAATAGGGTGGCATTCTCTGGTCTAAAGTAGTGTACTATATAGGGAATAGGGTGCCATTCTCTGGTCTAAAGTAGTGCACTATATAGGGAATAGGGTGGCATTCTCTGGTCTAAAGTAGTGTACTATATAGGGAATAGGGTGGCATTCTCTGGTCTAAAGTAGTGTACTATATAGGGAATAGGGTGGCATTCTCTGGTCTAAAGTAGTGTACTATATAGGGAATAGGGTGGCATTCTCTGGTCTAAAGTAGTGTACTATATAGGGAATAGGGTGCCATTCTCTGGTCTAAAGTAGTGTACTATATAGGGAATAGGGTGCTGTTTGGGACACGCCCTGTTTTCCAGGCACAAATGAAGCTGGGACGCCATGTTGTTTGGCGTGTTTATACAGCGGTAGTGGTGGTGGGAGAACGTTGTGTTATGGCAGGAGGTCAGGAGGTCGCATGGTGGCAGGTAGCCTAGCGGTCAGAACGTTGTTATGGCAGGAGGTCAGGAGGTGGCTGGTCTCCACGGACGGCCGTACTGCATGGTGGCAGGTAGCCTAGCGGTCAGAACGTTGTGTTATGGCAGGAGGTGGCTGGTCTCCACGGACGGCCATACTGCATGGTGGCAGGTAGCCTAGCGGTCAGAACGTTGTGTTATGGCAGGAGGTGGCTGGTCTCCACGGACGGCCATACTGCATGGTGGCAGGTAGCCTAGCGGTCAGAACGTTGTTATGGCAGGAGGTGGCTGGTCTCTATGGACGGCCATACTGCATGGTGGCAGGTAGCCTAGCGGTCAGAACGTTGTGTTATGGCAGGAGGTCAGGAGGTGGCTGGTCTCCACGGACGGCCATACTGCATGGTGGCAGGTAGCCTAGCGGTCAGAACGTTGTTATGGCAGGAGGTGGCTGGTCTCTACGGACGGCCGTACTGCATGGTGGCAGGTAGCCTAGCGGTCAGAACGTTGTGTTATGGCAGGAGGTCAGGAGGTGGCTGGTCTCCACGGACGGCCATACTGCATGGTGGCAGGTAGCCTAGCGGTCAGAACGTTGTGTTATGGCAGGAGGTGGCTGGTCTCCACGGACGGCCATACTGCATGGTGGCAGGTAGCCTAGCGGTCAGAACGTTGTGTTATGGCAGGAGGTGGCTGGTCTCCACGGACTGGCCATACTGCATGGTGGCAGGTAGCCTAGCGGTCAGAACGTTGTGTTATGGCAGGAGGTGGCTGGTCTCCACGGACGGCCATACTGCATGGTGGCAGGTAGCCTAGCGGTCAGAACGTTGTGTTATGGCAGGAGGTGGCTGGTCTCCACGGACGGCCATACTGCATGGTGGCAGGTAGCCTAGCGGTCAGAACGTTGTGTTATGGCAGGAGGTGGCTGGTCTCCACGGACGGCCATACTGCATGGTGGCAGGTAGCCTAGCGGTCAGAACGTTGTGTTATGGTAGGAGGTCAGGAGGTGGCTGGTCTCCACGGACGGCCATACTGCATGGTGGCAGGTAGCCTAGCGGTCAGAGCGTTGTGTTATGGGAGCAGGAGGTGGCTGGTCTCCACCGGACGGCCATACTGCATGGTGGCAGGTAGCCTAGCGGTCAGAACGTTGTGTTATGGTAGGAGGTCAGGAGGTGGCTGGTCTCCACGGACGGCCGTACTGCATGGTGGCAGGTAGCCTAGCGGTCAGAACGTTGGGACAGTAACCGAAAAGTCGCTGGTTTGAAAATCGGAGACGTCAAAGTGACAATTATTTCTGTGCCTTCAACTCTAATGTGCTCCAGGGGCGCCGTACTACTATGGCTGACCCTGTAGAACAACACATTACACTGCACCTATCATACTACTATGGCTGACCCTGTAGAACAACACATTACACTGCACCTATCATACTACTATGGCTGACCCTGTAAAACAACACATTACACTGGACCTATCATACTACTATGGCTGACCCTGTAGAACAACACATTACACTGGACCTATCATACTACTATGGCTGACCCTGTAAAACAACACATTACACTGCACCTATCATACTACTATGGCTGACCCTGTTAAACAACACATTACACTGGACCTATCATACTACTATGGCTGACCCTGTAAAACAACACATTACACTGGACCTATCATACTACTATGGCAGACCCTGTAAAACAACACATTACACTGCACCTATCATACTACTATGGCAGACCCTGTAAAACAACACATTACACTGCACCTATCATACTGCTATGGCTGACCCTGTAAAACAACACATTACACTGGACCTATCATACTACTATGGCAGACCCTGTAAAACAACACATTACACTGCACCTATCATACTACTATGGCAGACCCTGTAAAACAACACATTACACTGGACCTATCATACTACTATGGCTGACCCTGTAAAACAACACATTACACTGGACCTATCATACTACTATGGCAGACCCTGTAAAACAACACATTACACTGGACCTATCATACTACTATGGCTGACCCTGTAAAACAACACATTACACTGGACCTATCATACTACTATGGCTGACCCTGTAAAACAACACATTACACTGCACCTATCATTACATTTACATTTTAGTCATTTAGCAGACGCTCTTATCCAGAGCGACTTACAGGAGCAATTAGGGTTAAGTGCCTTGCTCAGGGGCACATTTACGTCATTTAGCAGACGCTCTTATCCAGAGCGACTCACCAATTGGTGCGTTCACCCTATAGCCAGTGGGATAACCACTTTACAATTTTGGGGGGGTAGAAGGATTACTTTATCCTATCCCAGGTATTCCTTAAAGAGGTGGGGTTTCAAATGTCTCCGGAAGGTGGTGAGTGACTCCGCTGTCCTGGCGTTGTGAGGGAGCTTGTTCCACCATTGGGGTGCCAGAGCAGCGAACAGTTTTGACTGGGCTGAGCGGGAACTATGCTTCCGCAGAGGAAGGGGAGCCAGCAGGCCAGAGGTGGATGAACGCAATGCCCTCGTTTGGGTGTAGGGACTGATCAGAGCCCGAAGGTACAGAGGTGCCGTTCCCCTCACTGCTCCATAGGCAAGCACCATGGTCTTGTAGCGGATGCGAGCTTCAACTGGAAGCCAGTGGAGTGTGCGGAGGAGGGGGGTGACGTGGAGAGAACTTGGGAAGGTTGAACACCAGACGGGCTGCGGCATTCTGGATGAGTTGTAGGGGTTTAATGGCACAGGCAGGGAGGCCAGCCAACAGCGAGTTGCAGTAGTCCAGACGGGAGATGACAAGTGCCTGGATTAGGACCTGTGCCGCTTCCTGTGTAAGGCAGGGTCGTACTCTCCGAATGTTGTAGAGCATGAACCTGCAGGAGCGGGTCACCGCCTTGATGTTGGCGGAGAACGACAGGGGTGTTGTCCAGGGTCACGCCTAGGCTCTTCGCACTCTGGGAGGAGGACACAGCGGAGTTGTCAACCGTGATGGCGAGATCATGGAACGGGCAGTCCTTCCCCGGGAGGAAGAGCAGCTCCGTCTTGCCAGGGTTCAGCTTGAGGTGGTGATCCGTCATCCATACTGATATGTCTGCCAGACATGCAGAGATGCGATTCGCCACCTGGTTATCAGAAGGGGGAAAGGAGAAGATTAGTTGTGTATCGTCAGCGTAGCAATGATAGGAGAGGCCATGTGAGGATATGACAGAGCCAAGTGACTTGGTGTATAGGGAGAAAAGGAGAGGGCCTAGAACTGAGCCCTGGGGGACACCAGTGGTGAGAGCACGTGGTGCGGAGACAGCTTCTCGCCACGCCACTTGGTAGGAGCGACCGGTCAGGTAGGACGCAATCCAGGAGTGAGCCGCGCCGGAGATGCCCAGCTCGGAGAGGGTGGAGAGGAGGATCTGATGGTTCACAGTATCAAAGGCAGCAGACAGGTCTAGAAGGACAAGAGCAGGGTCAGCCATAGTATCATACTACTATGGCTGACCCTGTAGAACAACACATTACACTGCACCTATCATACTACTATGGCTGACCCTGTAGAACAACACATTACACTGCACCTATCATACTACTATGGCTGACCCTGTAAAACAACACATTACACTGCACCTATCATACTACTATGGCTGACCCTGTAAAACAACACATTTCACTCCACCTATCTGGTGTTTGTGGCAATACAACTTTATTTGTATTTTTTTTACAGTCTACACAGTGAGGACTCAATGTAAAGTTGTGTGATCTGGACTCCCTAGTAATGTCAGGAACCTTGATCTTGTTTGACAGTTTAGGAATAGGTTGGTATAGAGTAGTGACCTATGCGGCAAACAGGTTTTTTGTTTCAAGCTTGGCTAATATTTGGTAATGGGCAATTCCATGGAAACTCAGTTTTTTCACTTTAAAATGTATGCCAATCGAAAAACATTGATTTCAGAGTTTAACAAACAATACAACTCTATGCACAATGACTACTTTGAACAATTTACACAGTAAAAAAAATAAAACGTTTACTGGAAAAACAGATGCAAAGTTTGGTAACAGAATTTTCGGTAAAATCTCCCTCAGTTTTATTGTTACCAAATGTTGTTCTTCCTGTAAATGTGTTTTTGTAAAAATGTTCCATGTAAAAAGTGGTCCTTGTGCATAGAGTTCCATGGTTTGTTAAACTTTGAAATCAATGTTTTGCTTTTTTGGTATGCATTTTAAATACAAAACAAAATCAGAGTCTCAGCATCATTCCGTTACCATTGAATTGCCCTATTACAAAATCTGTTATGATTGACCTCACAGTAACTCCTTAGTGTAGTGGTTAGTCTCACCTAATATAGGTTATTCTACAACAACGTAATGTATCTAATGCAGAAATGTTTAGTAAGACTCCATAAGTACTGGTATGATCAGTTTGAAGTAAATCACCAGTGTATCCCATTGTACAAATAGTATGAAGACCAGGTCAGCTGTTGAATCCTAACCCTGTAGCATGGACACGTTATGTAACTTTGAACAAATGAATTATTCATTTCCAGTCAGGTGCGTACTAATCACTCCCTATGAGAGAGTAAAATGGGTCAAGCACCCATCAGACGCTTTACATAAGCTCCTACCCTGCTTCAGTTTACTAAGAACAAGTTCTGGTTTCCCTGGTGACTTCAAAACGTCTAAAATAGTGTTTAGGTATTCTTAGTGCTTTTTAGTAAATCTGTAATATGTTGAGAGATTGTCATAATGTGTTTCCCACATCAGAAGACACACTTTTCTCCTTGTAGAGGAAAAACTAAGTGAAAGGGGGTGAGAGAACGGTTTTTAGGTCATGTTAGTAATCTCATCTACTTTACCCAGACATGTTTAATATCGTGTGAACTAGACCAGAGTTGATCAATGACAACATTCTCTTTTCTCTTGTCTTTTTTTAGAGGAAAAACAAAGCGAAAGTGGTGGAGAAAACGGTGGAGGAGCTCAACAACCATCAAGATGGTGGAGGTGAGTGGTGTGGTTTCCTGTTGTGTTGTAGACAGACGAAGGTGGAGGAGTAAAAATCAAGATGGAGGAGGTGAGTGGTGTGGTTTCCTGTTGTGTTGTAGACAGACAGAAAACGGTGGGGGAGCTCAACAACCATCAAGATGGAGGAGGTGAGTGGTGTGGTTTCCTGTTGTGTTGTAGACAGACAGAAAACGGTGAGGGAGCTCAACAACCATCAAGATGGAGGAGGTGAGTGGTGTGGTTTCCTGTTGTGTTGTAGACAGACACTGTGACTACCCCTCTCCTACTGCTTGTCAGATTGTCTTTACTACATCTCTGATTGAGAGGGTTTTACACATCACACTGCCTCTTTTCACTCATTATAAAATCATATAAAAAATATATAATAATATGCCATTTAGCAGACGCTTTTATCCAAAGCGACTTACAGTCATGCATGCATACATTTTTTTTGTGTATGGGTGGTCCCGGGGATCGAACCCACTACCTTGGCGTTACAAGCGCCGTGCTCTACCAGCTGAGCTACAGAGGACCACCATCATAAAAGCTAGGCGCCCATACTAACATGTATCCTCTTTATAATTAGGCTCGCTAATAACCAGTACATCATATATTTGCTCCTGTATAGCTCAGTCGGCTTGCAACTCCAGGATTGTGGGTTCGATTCCCGGGTCCACCCATATGTAACAATGTATGCGGGCGTGACTTGTAAGTTGCTTAGGATAAAAGCGTCTGCTAAATGGCATAAAATAACTGAATGTTTTAAATGACACAGACTTTGTCATGATCCCGAGGTGGGTTGAAATGATGTCACTACACCCAGAAACTGGTTGGAATTACTGATTTTTAAAGTGACATCATAATGACCTAATTTCAACCAGTCAGTTTTGGATGCTGAGATGGCCCTGGTAAACACTGATGTGTCAACACTGTGCTGTCTGCATTAGAATACTCAACAGGTACTGTCTTGTGTTCTCTGTTGCCATGTAATTATGGGTCTCAGGGTCATGCCTTCAACAACCGCCTGAGTGAACAAGACTGTGTTAGCCTAGCCTGCTGAGCTAAAAACCTAGGCATTAGCTAGGGGAGCTAGCACAAGTCTCCATGTCTCAGGAAGGTCAATCATCACTCAGGAACTTGGTTCACCAAACTTCTCCATTACATGAGTTCCTCAGAAGTTGGACCGGAGCTTTTTCCCCCAGACACATATCAGAGTAGCTATGAGTATTTATAGGCGACAGATTGAGTTAGTATATTGTACTGGTGTTGTAGTGAGTCTAGTCAGACCAGTAAATGTTGCAGCCAGGTCTGGTTTGGTTCAAACCCTCTGCCCACTGTGCAACATACTGTACAAGATAGAAATGTTGTGAATAGAGCTGACATGATTTCTTATCCTACATGTCTACATAATAGATTTCTATCTGAGCATTCCAGCAAAGTTTTTGCCTTGATAACCACAGCCCTGGGTCGTATTCAGCGCACATTGTAACGTAGCAAATGTAGGATTTTGCCATGTAAAACAAGCATTTGTTATTGGACAAGTCCCTCCCTGTTTCTGTTTTCTTCTGTTTGTTACCTACTGAGTACAACCCTGTTATCCCCTCCTCCAGGTAAAGTCCCTCTGGAGGAGCTGAACGTGGGTCTAGAAACAGAGAAGCAGCCGGGTCAGTATGCGTGGCAGCTGAAGATCCTACGGGAGGTGCTGTCTGCCTCTGGGACCCAGGAGAGGGAGGAGCTACTAAAAGAGCCAACCCAAGGAGAGCTCTGTTCCCTGGTCCACAACATCACTGAGAAGGTAGCTAACCCCATAGAGAGCTATGTTCCCTGGTCCACAACATCACTGAGAAGGTAGTTAACCCCATAGAGAGCTCTGTGCCCTGGTCCACAACATCACTGAGAAGGTAGTTAACCCCATGGAGAGCTTTGGTCCACAACATCACTGAGAAGGTAGCTAACCCCATAGAGAGCTATGTTCCCTGGTCCACAACATCACTGAGAAGGTAGTTCACCCCATAGAGAGCTCTGTGTCCTGGTCCACAACATCACTGAGAAGGTAGTTAACCCCATAGAGAGCTCTGTGCCCTAGTCCACAACATCACTGAGAAGGTAGTTAACCCCATAGAGAGCTCTGTGCCCTGGTCCACAACATCACTGAGAAGGTAATTAACCCCATAGAGAGCTCTTTTCCCTGGTCCACAACATCACTGAGAAGGTAGTTAACCCCATAGAGAGCTCTGGTCCACAACATCACTGAGAAGGTAGTTAACCCCATAGAGAGCTCTGTGCCCTGGTCCACAACATCACTGAGAAGATAGTTAACCCCATAGAGAGCTCTGTGCCCTGGTCCACAACATCACTGAGAAGGTAGTTAACCCCATAGAGAGCTCTGTGCCCTGGTCCACAACATCACTGGAGAAGGTAGTTAACCCCAGAGAGAGCTCTGGTCCACAACATCACTGAGAAGGTAGTTCACCCCATAGAGAGCTCTGTGCCCTGGTCCACAACATCACTGAGAAGGTAGTTCACCCCATAGAGAGCTCTGTGCCCTGGTCCACAACATCACTGAGAAGGTAGTTAACCCCATAGAGAGCTCTGTGCCCTAGTCCACAACATCACTGAGAAGGTAGTTAACCCCATAGAGAGCTCTGTTCCCTGGTCCACAACATCACTGAGAAGGTAGTTAACCCCATAGAGAGCTCTGTGCCCTGGTCCACAACATCAATGAGAAGGTAGCTAACCCCATAGAGAGCTCTGTGCCCTGGTCCACAACATCACTGAGAAGGTAGTTAACCCCATAGAGAGCTCTGTGCCCTAGTCCACAACATCACTGAGAAGGTAGCTAACCCCATAGAGAGCTCTGTGCCCTGGTCCACAACATCACTGAGAAGGTAGTTAACCCCATAGAGAGCTCTGTGCCCTGGTCCACAACATCACTGAGAAGGTAGTTAACCCCATAGAGAGCTCTGTTCCCTGGTCCACAACATCACTGAGAAGGTAGTTAACCCCATAGAGAGCTCTGTTCCCTGGTCCACAACATCACTGAGAAGGTAGCTAACCCCATAGAGAGCTCTGTTCCCTGGTCCACAACATCACTGAGAAGGTAGCTATCCCCATAGAGAGCTCTGTGCCCTGGTCCATAACATCACTGAGAAGGTAGCTAACCCCATAGAGAGCTATGTTCCCTGGTCCACAACATCACTGAGAAGGTAGTTAACCCCATGGAGAGCTTTGGTCCACAACATCACTGAGAAGGTAGCTAACCCCATAGAGAGCTATGTTCCCTGGTCCACAACATCACTGAGAAGGTAGTTCACCCCATAGAGAGCTCTGTGTCCTGGTCCACAACATCACTGAGAAGGTAGTTAACCCCATAGAGAGCTCTGTGCCCTAGTCCACAACATCACTGAGAAGGTAGTTAACCCCATAGAGAGCTCTGTGCCCTGGTCCACAACATCACTGAGAAGGTAATTAACCCCATAGAGAGCTCTTTTCCCTGGTCCACAACATCACTGAGAAGGTAGTTAACCCCATAGAGAGCTCTGGTCCACAACATCACTGAGAAGGTAGTTAACCCCATAGAGAGCTCTGTGCCCTGGTCCACAACATCACTGAGAAGATAGTTAACCCCATAGAGAGCTCTGTGCCCTGGTCCACAACATCACTGAGAAGGTAGTTAACCCCATAGAGAGCTCTGTGCCCTAGTCCACAACATCACTGAGAAGGTAGTTAACCCCAGAGAGAGCTCTGGTCCACAACATCACTGAGAAGGTAGTTCACCCCATAGAGAGCTCTGTGCCCTGGTCCACAACATCACTGAGAAGGTAGTTCACCCCATAGAGAGCTCTGTGCCCTGGTCCACAACATCACTGAGAAGGTAGTTAACCCCATAGAGAGCTCTGTGCCCTAGTCCACAACATCACTGAGAAGGTAGTTAACCCCATAGAGAGCTCTGTTCCCTGGTCCACAACATCACTGAGAAGGTAGTTAACCCCATAGAGAGCTCTGTGCCCTGGTCCACAACATCAATGAGAAGGTAGCTAACCCCATAGAGAGCTCTGTGCCCTGGTCCACAACATCACTGAGAAGGTAGTTAACCCCATAGAGAGCTCTGTGCCCTAGTCCACAACATCACTGAGAAGGTAGCTAACCCCATAGAGAGCTCTGTGCCCTGGTCCACAACATCACTGAGAAGGTAGTTAACCCCATAGAGAGCTCTGTGCCCTGGTCCACAACATCACTGAGAAGGTAGTTAACCCCATAGAGAGCTCTGTTCCCTGGTCCACAACATCACTGAGAAGGTAGTTAACCCCATAGAGAGCTCTGTTCCCTGGTCCACAACATCACTGAGAAGGTAGCTAACCCCATAGAGAGCTCTGTTCCCTGGTCCACAACATCACTGAGAAGGTAGCTATCCCCATAGAGAGCTCTGTGCCCTGGTCCATAACATCACTGAGAAGGTAGCTAACCCCATAGAGAGCTCTGTGCCCTGGTCCACAACATCACTGAGAAGGTAGTTAACCCCATAGAGAGCTCTGTGCCCTGGTCCACAACATCACTGAGAAGGTAGTTAACCCCATAGAGAGCGCTGTTCCCTGGTCCACAACATCACTGAGAAGGTAGTTAACCCCATAGAGAGCTCTGTTCCCTGGTCCACAACATCACTGAGAAGGTAGTTAACCCCATAGAGAGCGCTGTTCCCTGGTCCACAACATCACTGAGAAGGTAGTTAACCCCATAGAGAGCTCTGTTCCCTGGTCCACAACATCACTGAGAAGGTAGTTAACCCCATAGAGAGCTCTGTGCCCTGGTCCACAACATCACTGAGAAGGTAGTTAACCCCATAGAGAGCTCTGTTCCCTGGTCCACAACATCACTGAGAAGGTAGCTATCCCCATAGAGAGCTCTGTGCCCTGGTCCATAACATCACTGAGAAGGTAGCTAACCCCATAGAGAGCTCTGTGCCCTGGTCCACAACATCACTGAGAAGGTAGTTAACCCCATAGAGAGCTCTGTGCCCTGGTCCACAACATTACTGAGAAGGTAGTTAACCCCATAGAGAGCGCTGTTCCCTGGTCCACAACATCACTGAGAAGGTAGTTAACCCCATAGAGAGCTCTGTTCCCTGGTCCACAACATCACTGAGAAGGTAGTTAACCCCATAGAGAGCGCTGTTCCCTGGTCCACAACATCACTGAGAAGGTAGTTAACCCCATAGAGAGCTCTGTTCCCTGGTCCACAACATCACTGAGAAGGTAGTTAACCCCATAGAGAGCTCTGTGCCCTGGTCCACAACATCACTGAGAAGGTAGTTAACCCCATAGAGAGCTCTGTTCCCTGGTCCACAACATCACTGAGAAGGTAGTTAACCCCATAGAGAGCTCTGTTCCCTGGTCCACAACATCACTGAGAAGGTAGTTAACCCCATAGAGAGCTCTGTGCCCTGGTCCACAACATCACTGAGAAGGTAGTTAACCCCATAGAGAGCTCTGTGCCCTGGTCCACAACATCACTGAGAAGGTAGTTAACCCCATAGAGAGCTCTGTGCCCTGGTCCACAACATCACTGAGAAGGTAGTTAACCCCATAGAGAGCTCTGTGCCCTGGTCCACAACATCACTGAGAAGGTAGTTAACCCCATAGAGAGCTCTGTGCCCTGGTCCACAACTTCACTGAGAAGGTAGTTAACCCCATAGAGAGCTCTGTTCTCTGGTCCACAACATCACCGAGAAGGTAGTTAACCCCATAGAGAGCTCTGTGCCCTGGTCCACAACATCACTGAGAAGGTAGTTAACCCCATAGAGAGCTCTGTTCCCTGGTCCACAACATCACTGAGAAGGTAGTTAACCCCATAGAGAGCTCTGTGCCCTGGTCCACAACATCACTGAGAAGGTAGTTAACCCCATAGAGAGCTCTGTTCTCTGGTCCACAACATCACTGAGAAGGTAGTTAACCCCATAGAGAGCTCTGTGCCCTGGTCCACAACATCACTGAGAAGGTAGTTAACCCCATAGAGAGCTCTGTTCCCTGGTCCATAACATCACTGAGAAGCTACAGTGTCTTCGAAAAGTATTCAGACCCCTTGAAAAATAAATTACGTTACAGCCTTATTCTAAAATTCATTATATAAATGTCAAATCCTCAGCAATCTACACACAATACCCCATAATGACAAAGCGAACACAGGTTTGTAGAAAACAGATACCTTATTTACAGAAGTATTCATACCCTTTGCTATGAGACGTGAAATTGATGTCAGGTGCATCCTGTTTCCATCGATCATCCTTGAGATGTTTCTACAACTTGATTGGAGTCCACCTGTGGTAAATTCAATTGATTGGACATGATTTGGAAAGACACACCTGTCTATATAAGGTCCCACAGTTGACAGTTTATGTCAGAGCAAAAACCAAGCCATGAGGTCGAAGGAATTGTCCGTAGAGCTCCGAGACAGGATTGTATCGAGGCATAGATCTGGGGAAGGGAACCAAAAAATGTCTGCAGCATTGAAGGTCCCCAAGAACACGGTGGCCTCCATCATTCTTAAATGGAAGAAGTTCGGAACCACCAAGACTCTTCCTAGAGCTGGCCTTGGTCAGGGAGGTGACCAAGAACCCGATGGTCACTCTGACAGACCTCCAGAGTTCCTCTGTGGGGATGGGAGAACCTTCCAGAAGGACAACCATCTCTGCAGCACTCCACTAATCAGGCCTTTATGGTAGTGGCCAGACGGAAGCCACTCCTCAGTAAAAGGCACATGACAGCCTGCTTGGAGTTTGCCAAAAGGCACCTAAAGACTCTCAGACCATGAGAAACAAGATTCTCTGGTCTGATGAAACCAAGATTGAACTCTTTGGCCTGAATGCCAAGCGTCACGTCTGGAGGAAACCTGGCACCATCCCTACGGTGAAGCATGGTGGTGGCAGCATCATGCTGTGGGGATGTTTTTCAGTGACAGGGACTAGTAAGGATCGAGGCAAAGATGAAGTACAGAGATATCCTTGATGAAAACCTGCATTTATTTTCAACTTTCATTCAGAACCAAAAATGTGCCTGATTTCAGCATCGGGAAAATACGTATTTTCAACATCTGGAAAATAAGTATTTTCAACCCGATTTCAACGTCCAGAAAAGAATAATTTTTCAACGTCCGGAAAATATGTATTTAAAATGTACAGAAAATATGTATTTTCACCTTTCATTCAGAACCTAAATTGAACCTAACTTCAACGTCTGGAAAATACATTTTTCGCCTGTCTTTTCAACGTAATTTTGATTACTGGGACTATTCTAGTTGTGGCATTTGGTCTTGCCTAGGGCGGCAGAACGGTAAGGGCCGGCCCTGCTGAGAAGGTAGGTAGTAACTGCTAGCCCACTTCCCTAACCCCAACCCCTCACCCTAGCCCTAACCCTCAGCTCACTAGTGTTTCCCAAACCTCTTTTCCAAGTAACCCCAGCTGGAGTTTTACCTCCAGCCCTTCATATACCCTTTACCATATACTATATACCTATACCCTTTACCATATACTATATACCTATGCCCTGTACCATTTACGTTCACCATATACCCTTTACCATATACTATATACCTGTACCATTTAGACTGAACAGAAATGCAACAATTTCTAAGATTTTACTGAGTTACAGTTCATATAAGGAAGTCTGTCAATTAAAATAAATAAATTAGGCCCTAATATATGGATTTCACACGACTGGGAATACAGATATTGGTCACAGATACCTTTTTTTTTTTTAAGGTAGGGGCGTGGATCAGAAAACCAGTCAGTATCTGGTGTGACCACCATTTGCCTCATGCAGCACGACATCTCCTTCGCATACAGTTGATCAGGCTGTTGATTGTGGCCTGTGGAATGTTGTCCCACTCCTCTTCAAAGGTTGTGCAAAGTTGCTGGATATTGGCAGAAACTGGAACACGCTGTCGTACACACAGATCCAGAGCATCCCAAACATGCTCAATGGGTGACATGTCTGGTGGGTATGCAGGCCGTGGAAGAACTGGGACATTTTTAGCTTCCAGGAATTTTATACAGATCCTTGCATTATCATGCGGAAATATGATGTGATGGCGGCGGATGAATAGCACGACAATGGGCCTCAGGATCTCGTCATGGTATCTCTGTGCATTAAAATTGCCATCGATGAAATTAAATTCTGTTCGTTGTCTGTAGCTTATGCCTGCCCATACCATAACCCCACTGCCACCATCGGGCACTCTGTTCACAACGTTGAAGTCAGCAAACCGCCATACACGTAGTCTGCAGTTGTGAGGACGGCTGGACGTACTGCCAAATTCTCTAAAACAACGTTGGAGGCGGGTTATGGTAGAGAAATTAACATTAAATTATCTGGCAACAGCTATGGTGGACATTCCTGAACTCAGCATGCCAATTGCACGCTCCCTCAACTTGAGACATCTGTGGCATTGTGTTGTGTGACGACAACTGCACATTTTAGTGGCCTTTTATTGTCCCCGGCACAAGGTGCACCTGTGTAATGATCATGCTGTTTAATCTGCTTCTTGATATGCCACACCAGTCAGGTGGATGGATTATCTTGGCAAAGGAGAAACGCTCACTAACAGGGATGTAAACAAATTTGTGCACAACATTTGAGAGAAATAAGCTTTTTGTGCGTGTGGAACATTTTCTGGGATCTTTTATTTCAGCTCACGAAACATGGGACCAACACTATACATGTTACGTTTTTATATTTTTATTCACCATATACCCTTTCCACACTGCTGAGCAGAGCCAACTGTACTGGTGCTGGCCTGGTTATACAGCATATCCACCATAGTTGCCGGAACCGGGTTGGAGAGGACAACGTGAAAACAAAATGTCCATGCCAACACAGCACAGTTGGCACAGGGTTGGCACGGGGTTGGCACGAAAAGGGCATTCGTATGAATCAGTGTGAACCACAGAGCCACTACTACAGCATGCGTGGGTATGGTTATTACTAAGCAGAAAGTCCATCTGCTCTTCCTACAGGATTGCATTGTGATTTTTGTATTTTATTGACACAAAGTGTCTGACACAATAGAGCCTGGTTAGCCTTTCGAATTGAGGTCTCATAGTAGCTGCGTCCCAAATGGCACCCTATTCCCTATATAGTCCCTGTGGGCCCTGGTCAAAAGTAGTGCACTACATGGAGAATAGGGTGCCATTTGGGACGTCGCCCCATGTTTCCAGGACGTGCAGCTTCAAGTCGGAGCGACTGAATACACAATAACCAGAGCAGCACAGAAACACAAGTCATATATTATACAGCTGTCAGAGATGATAAACACATGCTTTTCCATTACACAATCTTTGGGAACACTACCTATTTGGTGTGTGTGTGTTGTGATGCCCTGTGTGACTGCCTGCATAGCTCTCTGGCCATGGATTTGTAATCCTCCTGTCAGCAGAGCAAGGTTGTTTTCCCATTGGCACCCTATCACATAGGGCTCTGATCAAAAGTAGTGCACTATGTAGGGAATAGGGTGTAATTTGGGATGCAGACATAGATCTGTTTGGCTGCTTTGGCATCAGAATGGAAATTGTTCAAAAATCGTTGACAAAGTAAGAACAAGAAGTGAGAAGTCTTGGGAGGCATGTTGATTTATTGTGTATTAAGTGATGGGTTGGTAGCAGCCAGTTGGATTGTTAAGTGTTGTCTGTCCTCATCTTGACATGGCCTGGTAGAGCAGCGAGTTATGGCTGGGTCATCTGGTATTATACACCTGGTAGAGCAGCGAGGTATGGCTGGGTCACCTGGTATTATACACCTGGTAGAGCAGCGAGGTATGGCTGGGTCACCTGGTATTATACACCTGGTAGAGCAGCGAGGTATGGCTGGGTCACCTGGTATTATACACCTGGTAGAGCAGCGAGGTATGGCTGGGTCACCTGGTCTGGATTATACACCTGGTAGAGCAGCGAGGTATGGCTGGGTCACCTGGTATTATACACCTGGTAGAGCAGCGAGGTATGGCTGGGTCACCTGGTATTATACACCTGGTAGAGCAGCGAGGTATGGCTGGGTCACCTGGTATTATACACCTGGTAGAGCAGCGAGGTATGGCTGGGTCACCTGGTATTATACACCTGGTAGAGCAGCGAGGTATGGCTGGGTCACCTGGTATTATACACCTGGTAGAGCAGCGAGGTATGGCTGGGTCACCTGGTATTATACACCTGGTAGAGCAGCGAGGTATGGCTGGGTCACCTGGTATTATACACCTGGTAGAGCAGCGAGGTATGGCTGGGTCACCTGGTATTATACACCTGGTAGAGCAGCGAGGTATGGCTGGGTCACCTGGTATTATACACCTGGTAGAGCAGCGAGGTATGGCTGGGTCACCTGGTATTATACACTTGTTTTGTTTATATAACATAAATATCTCACTGTTGTTTTATATTTGATATTCACTTTGTTTAGCTCCTATGACAAGTGTGGATGTACATGGCTAAACCCTGTCCTTATGTTCTTGCTGATCTCCAGGTGAAGACAGAGACGGCTGCTGACCTGACTGTTCTACATGGGGAGGCGAGCCAGAGGACCACAGAGCAGCACGAGAGACAGCTGGAAGGCAAGACTAGAGCTGTGAAATAACTTCTGGATCTAGATCTAATAACCAAAGACTAGAGCTGTGAAATAACTTCTGGATCTAGATCTAATAACAATGTTGATTCTGTTGTGTTGGAACTGGAATGTTTTTTTTCTGTTGGTTCTAGAATGAGTAATCATTGACTGATGTTATCCCGGCCCGTAGAATTACATATAGAATCCCTGTTATCCCCCACAGAACTGCAGGGGATTCACAGTGAAGAGACGACACGGCTAACAGCCACCCACCAGGCAGCTGAGAAAGTGTTGAAGGTGTGTGTTTAGTTGTCTTTTTTAACTTATTCAGCATTTTATCCATTTTGATCCTTTTTTTTATTTACTGTGGTCCCTTACCTACAAACTGTGTAATAGGAAGTACAGTACTGACCAGTAGGTTTTCTTTTGAAGGACGAGGTAGAAGAGCTGACTGCAGAGCTCCATGTGTACAACGAGTTAAAGAAGAGAGTTGAGGAGTCTACCTTCAAGAAGGACCTGCAGCGGAACATTCAGGTGTGTGTGTGTGTGTGTGTGTGTCTGCACGGTGGGTCTGTTTCTACATGGTGTGTGTGCATGATCCCATAACCAGTTCACTTAGTTGGACTGTTGCTTTAGACATCTGGTCTCCAGGTCTCATTAGTATGCTGTTCATTTTTTTACTCTTCCTCCCCTCCCCCTCTTTCCTCCCTCTCCTCCCTCCCTCTCTCTCCCCTCCCTCCCTCTCTCTCCTCCCTACCTCTCTCCCCTCCCTCTCTCTCCTCCGCTCCCCTCCCTCTCTCTCCTCCGCTCCCCTCCCTCTCTCTCCTCCCTCCTCTCCCTCCCTCTCTCTCCCCTCCCTACCTCTCTCTCCAGTCCCATGGCAGTCCTGGGCCGTTCTGGGAGCGGGAGCAAGAGAGTCTGCTGTTTGTCATTGAGATGAAGAGTGAGCGTATTCAGGAGCAGGGGAACAGACTGCTCCAGATGCAGTCTCTGGTAGGGAACAGGGACTGGGACTGGGGACTGGCTGACAGTCTAGTCCAGGCACCTGTCTCTTAGAGATTTCTCCTAGTCAAATTCAAGTCAAACTTTATTTAAAGTCCATCATCACGGTCTCAATACACTTTACAGAGGAAATAAAACAGAAACAAGAAATCTGAGGTGCTCTGCGCTGTCAATAAATACAGTTGAAGTCGGAAGTTTACATACACCTTAGCCAAATACATTTAAACTCAGTTTTTCACAATTCCTGACATTTAATCCTAGTAAAAAATTCCCCGTCTTAGGTCAGTTAGGATCACCACTTTATTTTAAGAATGTGAAATGTCAGAATAATAGTAGAGAGAATTATTTATTTAAGCTTTTATTTCTTTCATCACATTCCCAGTGGGTCAGAAGTTTACATACACTCAATTAGTATTTGGTAGCATTGCCTTTAAATTGTTTAACTTGGGTCAAACGTTTCGGGTAGCCTTCCACAAGCTTCCCACAATAAGTTGGGTGAATTTTGGCCCATTCCTCCTGACAGAGCTGGTGTAACTGAGTCAGGTTTGTAGGCCTCCTTGCTCGCACACGCTTTTTCAGTTCTGCCCACAAATGTTCTATAGGATTGAGGTCAGGGCTTTGTGATGGCCACTCCAATACCTTGACTTTGTTGTCCTTAAGCCATTTTGCCACAACTTTGGAAGTATGCGTGGGGTCATTGTCCATTTGGAAAACCCATTTGTGACCAAGCTTCTACTACCTGACTGATGTCTTGAGATGTTGCTTCAATATATCCACATAATTTTCCTTCCTCATGATGCCATCTTTTTTGTGAAGTGCACCAGTCCCTCCTGCAGCAAAGCACCCCCACAGCATGATGCTGCCACCCCTGTGCTTCACAGTTGGGATGGTGTTCTTCGGCTTGCAAGCATTCCCCTTTTTCCTCCAGACATAACGATGGTCATCATGGCCAAACAGTTCTATTTTTGTTTCATCAGACCAGAGGACATTTCTCCAAAAAGTACGATCTTTGTCCCCATGTGCAGTTGCAAACCGTAGTCTGGCTTTTTTATGGCGGTTTTGGAGCAGTGGCTTCTTCCTTGCTGAGTGGCCTTTCAGGTTATGCTGATATAGGACTTGTTTTACTGTGGATATAGATACTTTTAAACTGTTTCCTCCAGCATCTTCACAAGTTCCTTTGCTGGTGTTCTGGGATTGATTTGCACTTTTCGCACCAAAGTACGTTCATCTCTAGGAGACAGAACGCGTCTCCTTCCTGAGCGGTATGACGGCTGCGTGGTCCCATGGTGTTTATACTTGCGTACTATTGTTTGTACAGGTGAACGTGGTACCTTCAGGCGTTTGGAAATTGCTCCCAAGGATGAACCAGACTTATGGAGGTCTACAATTTTTTTTCTGAGGTCTTGGCTGATTTATTTTGATTTTCCCATGATGTCAAGCAAAGAGGCACTGAGTTTGAAGGTAGGCCTTGAAATACATCCACAGGTACACCTCCAATTGACTCAAATTATGTCAATTAGCCTATCAGAAGCTTCTAAGGCCATGACATCATTTTCTGGAATTTTCCAAGCTGTTTAAAGGCACAGTCAACTTAGTGTATGTAAACTTCTGACCCACTGGAATTGTGATACAGTGAATTATAAGTGAAATAATCTGTCTGTAAACAATTGTTGGAAAAATTACTTGTTTCATGCACAAAGTAGATGTCCTAACCGACTTGCCAAAACTATAATTTAACAAGAAATGTGTGGAGTGGTTGAAAAACAAGTTTTAATAACTCCAACCTAAGTGTATGTAAACTTCCGACTTCAACTGTACTCTGTGTTATAGTTTCACGAAGTCTGTGAATTTCAACATGTCGTCTTCACCACCCTGATTGCTGATAGGGTCCTTACTTTTTTATTTCTACCAATTCAGGTGGAGAAGAATCTCTCTCTAGAAGACCAGGTCATAAATGTTCTACAGCAGAATGAGGACCTGAGGGTTCGGATCGACAACTATCAAAGCCTTGTACAGTAAGACCTGCTGCTGCTTATCATATGATATCCACACCATCTCTGTCTCTGTTGGAATATTCAGTTACCCTGGAGTTGTTGGTAACAGTCAGTTACCCTGGAGTTGTTGGTAACAGTCAGTTACCCTGGAGTTGTTGGTAACAGTCAGTTACCCTGGAGTTAATGTTGTTAGGTCTGTACCAGGAAGTCACATTGTAGAATACATGGCAACAAGGCTGTAAATAGATGAACAAACTTAACAAGTTCTGTTCAAGCAAACTCAAATGTAGGAAACGGCAATGGCATTTACATAAGATGTGAATGTGGCGCCACTTGGTGGAGAAAGTGGTAGGGATATTTCTTAAAGGAAGCCAGTTATGGCTGTTTACTTTAGTGTAAAAGTTAAATTCAATCATCCGAACTTGTGTAATTTCTATAGCTGCTGGATGGCTTGTTGGTGCTACTTCTACACATGTAGGATTTTGATGAAGAATAGTGATTTTAGGTCAGCAAAGGATTGATTTAAAAAGTGCTTTGCTTTGTAGCTCATTATAAATGTATTTCTGTCCTAAACTATCAATGTTGTTATATGTGTTCTCTTCTATTATCTACCCTTCCCTGTGCTCCTGTCTGTAGGCAGCTCTCCAAGGAGCACCAGGACCTCCAGGGGGCGTTAGACAGGCAGACAGGTCTCAGTCAGAGGCTCACCCAGGAGAAAGAGCAACTCGTGTTTAAACTGAAGCACAGAGACTCCTGTCCTACCTTCCCTTCCTTCCCCATAGTGTCTGAGGTCTTCCCCAGCTGATCCACCCGTGTTTAAACTGAAGCACAGAGACTCCTGTCCTTCCTTACCCATAGTGTCTGAGGTCTTCCCCAGCTGATCCACCCATGTTTAAACTGAAGCACAGAGACTCGTGTCCTTCCTTACCCATAGTATCTGATCCACCCAGACCGAACAGGGCAATCAGTGACCTTTCTCTTAATCCTGTCTAGGGTTGCAAGCATGGAGCCTGAATCCAGAAACTTTCCCCAAATTCTGAAAGTATTTTTTTCAGAAATCCCTGCTTGGTGGATTCCAAGAATCAGGAAGGAATACGTAAGGAGGGATTCCTCCAACCTGAAATACTTACTTTCTGAAAAAGCAGGGGATTTTGGGAATGTTTTGGGACTTACTTTTGCAACCCTAATCCTACTTTTGACAACCAAAGTCCAGGTATCTTTACAAAGGGCTATAGTCACATGTTTGATGGAACATGATGCCAAATTAATGTTTTTTTATTTGTGTTATTGTCCAGTTTTATACCTGCTGTGCCTTTAAAGTACCTAATATTTCTATAGCAGTATGGTGTTCATACAACAGGACTGTTTTTTAGGGGGTGGGCATAGCCACGGGCTGTTGGACTTAACTGACACCAGCTGTTCAACTGAGATTCTTATTCAACTGACATTCTCACAGTTGTGTTACTGTTCAACTGAGAATATTCTAGGTGAACGTGACAGTGTTCACGTTGATGGTTTAACTTGCAGATGTTCAATCGTGTGGTACATAGCTAGTAGCTACAAAGTGTTTTGGATCTACCTTCCTCCTGAGAAAACTATTACGTCTGTCAAAAAAGGTTTTACGTCACTCGATATGGAATAAACGTTACAGAATATAATGCAGTAATACAATTTAAACAGTTGCTAAAGGCAACTGCTTTTGTATTGGGATGTGTTTAACCTTTTTGTTTCATAGAGTATGGAAATAGATTGTTATTAACTTCTAAAGAACCAAAAGCATTTCTGTGTTTTTATTTTTATATATTTTTTCTTCTGATGCACTAGCACTTTTAATCAGTATTTTTACTAGTACTAAATGTGAGAGGTCGTTGAAGTAGTTTTTTTGTTACTCTTGCGTTTACTCCTTTTGTTTTACATTTTTGTTTGTTTACATTTACATTTTAATCATTTAGCCGACGCTTTTCCCCGAAGGCAGCGGATAGATCTAGGAGGATGAGAACAGAGGAGAGAGCTGGATCTAGGAGGATGGGAACAGAGGAGAGAGCTGGATCTAGGAGGATGAGAACAGAGGAGAGAGCTGGATCTAGGAGGATGAGAACAGAGGAGAGAGCTGGATCTAGGAGGATGGGAACAGAGGAGAGAGCTGGATCTAGGAGGATGAGAACAGAGGAGAGAGCTGGATCTAGGAGGATGAGAACAGAGGAGAGAGCTGGATCTAGGAGGATGAGAACAGAGGAGAGAGCTGGATCTAGGAGGATGAGAACAGAGGAGAGAGCTGGATCTAGGAGGATGAGAACAGAGGAGAGAGCTGGATCTAGGAGGATGAGAACAGAGGAAAGAGCTGGATCTAGGAGGATGAGAACAGAGGAGAGAGCTGGATCTAGGAGGATGGGAACAGAGGAGAAAGGGAGTGCATGAGTCACAATAAACAGCTGCATCTGAACCGTTTGACTTCAAGTGTGTGTGTGAAATGTGTCAGCGTCTCCACTAGGGGGAAGGTTGTGTGAAATGTGTCAGTGATCCACTAGGGGGCAGGTTGTGTGAAACGTGTCAAATGTGATAAACGCTAGGGGGCAGAACAGGCCAGTTGGTTGGAATGGGTTGATGAGTATCGCTTTGGCTTTGTCCTTTTATCTTGTCTACTGTCAACTTATTTTATTTCTCCAGTATGTTTTCACTGAAAGAAAAAGGTTGTCACAATGAAATAATGAACATTGTGTATTTGTCTAATCAATGTGAAAGTGCAGAAAAGATGCTGACAATGTTTGTTAATGCGTTAGGGTGTACTTTCTAATGTAGAAAAGGTTTATAAGTAGTTTAGAAACTGTTAATTAACTGTTAATTAGTTCATCGCTAATTTACCCTGCAGTCATGACCTCCTCATCCACCCACTGTGTGTTATAATGAGGTAATTTGAGAAGGTGTCAGACGTGACTAACAACGACCACAAACGTGAAGCTGATTGACACATTCATTGGTGACTTTTGCACCCTGGTGCTTGAACCCCCGTCCCGTCCCGGTGCTTTGCTCAGGGCAGATGGGTAGCAGAGGGGGTGAAAGTGGGACAACCCTCACCCCTCTCACCCCCCTCTGTTTTGTTGCGGCCGGCAGCGGAACCATTTGCTCAGCGGATGTAAAAAGGATCACTATGTCAATGGATGTTTGACAAGCCAGGACAATACCTGGTGGGGCTCCACGCTAACTGCAGGTCAAACCCCCGGGTGTGATGTCACCCAGTTCCCAGGGCATTTCACAGCCACCTGGGAGGACTGGAGGAACACCTTTCTACGTTTGCGTCCCAAATGGCACCCTATGCAGCACTGCAGCATCCTGTTACAACTCCCAGTCTCAACGAGGAGCATGTCAACCCCACCTGCACACAGACAGAGACAGCCTGGCTAGCATGACAACTAACCCTAGACTGGAGGCTGAACCTGTGAATGCTGAAACGGTGACCTGTCCTTTGTCTAAGAGTTACTTCCTTCTCACTTTTCATTTTTTTACTATTATATTTTTCCTATTAATTGCCTTTTCTTTGTTGATTGATAGAGGTTAATAACATTTTTTAAGTCTGATTCACTATTACTACCAAGCCAAACACCCACAATGCTTAGCGGTGAAACGGAGTCTCGACAGAGACGCACAGCTCTGCTCTACCGTTAATATTTCCTGGGCGGTGGAGAAGAAAGAGGGAGGAGGTGTCTGGTGTCATGATCGTGTTGTGAACACCTGAATTGTCTTAGTCCCTCTGTGTATTATTAGCTGTGTGAATTTACTACAATACCTGACCCTGTCTCATCATAATTTGCTAATTGCTCAGGAATAAAAACAGATCCCCATATTCATTAACAGACTACTGAAAATATTGTTTCCGTTACCTCTGCTTGGTGTCTTCATGACACTCCTAGTGTCTTTATTTATGATCATTTCCATAATTTTATTACAGGCAACGATAACCCCTTAAATTACCAAGTGGGGAATTAAAAATCTCATGCAGATTTCTGTAGGTTTTATTGCCAACTGCTATTTGTGGCAACTGAGGTGTTTTCTTCCCGTTTGCTTAGAACAAAAAAAGGTGAAAATTGCACCCTGGGGAAAACAGCTTTGAGGGAAAGAAGGTGTAATCACCCCCACCATCTCTCTCTCACACACTGTATTCTGCGTGTTCTCAACGCGCCTAGTCGATTCTGGCAACATCCTAATCGTTATTTTACCTTAACCGTTTTAAATTCAGACAAAAATGCAACTTGGCAAGTAATTCTCTCCATTCTCTCCCATGTGTTTCGTCTTAGGAATTGATGGCCAATACATACAGTGAAAAACACATCACAAATTAATTAAAAGCACATGTAGTCGCTCTGGATAAGAGCGTCTGCTAAATGACGTAAATGTAAATGTAAATATACATTTGACCTGTTTATGTTACACTGTATATCCAGATAAACTTCTGTGAGAAAAACACTGAAGAGTGAGTCGAGGGAAACCCTGTCCAGACATGACCAGCCATTCAGCAGCACCAACCCTGTCCAGACATGACCAGCCATTCAACAGCACCAACCCAGACATGACCAGCCATTCAACAGCACCAACCCTGTCCAGACATGACCAGCCATTCAACAGCACCAACCCAGACATGACCAGCCATTCAGCAGCACCAACCCTGTCCAGACATGACCAGCCATTCAGCAGCACCAACCCAGACATGACCAGCCATTCACCAGCACCAACCCAGACATGACCAGCCATTCACCAACACCAACCCTGTCCAGACATGACCAGCCATTCACCAGCACCAACCCTGTCCAGACATGACCAGCCATTCAACAGCACCAACCCAGACATGACCAGCCATTCAACAGCACCAACCCAGACATGACCAGCCATTCAACAGCACCAACCCTGTCCAGACATGACCAGCCATTCACCAGCACCAACCCTGTCCAGACATGACCAGCCATTCACCAGCACCAACCCTGTCCAGACATGACCAGCCATTCACCAGCACCAACCCTGTCCAGACATGACCAGCCATTCAGCAGCACCAACCCAGACATGACCAGCCATTCACCAGCACCAACCCAGACATGACCAGCCATTCAACAGCACCAACCCTGTCCAGACATGACCAGCCATTCACCAGCACCAACCCTGTCCAGACATGACCAGCCATTCAGCAGCACCAACCCAGACATGACCAGCCATTCAACAGCACCAACCCTGTCCAGACATGACCAGCCATTCACCAGCACCAACCCTGTCCAGACATGACCAGCCATTCACCAACACCAACCCTGCCCAGACATGACCAGCCATTCAACAGCACCAACCCAGACATGACCAGCCATTCAACAGCACCAACCCAGACATGACCAGCCATTCACCAGCACCAACCCAGACATGACCAGCCATTCACCAGCACCAACCCTGTCCAGACATGACCAGCCATTCAGCAGCACCAACCCTGTCCAGACATGACCAGCCATTCAGCAGCACCGGGTCCTACTATACCACCTCACCCAGAGCCAAGTGGTTCTGTAGGCAGGGCTCCATGTACAGATGGCCTGCTTTGCACCCTCCTGTCCGTCCCCATCTTCTGCTTTCTACATTTACAAATTACTCACATGGAAATGTACACAAGGCTTTGGACATACGGGCCTTTTAGATTTTAACGTCTCATATTTTGTTTATCCAAATTTGATTTAGATCTGCATACTTTGTTCAATATATTCATGTTCATATGTGTTGTATACAATGTATATAGTTAATATTTGTTAATATACATACAGTATTTGTATATACAGGTATGTACTGTTTGTCCTTGCAGCATGAGTTAAAGTGAGTTTCTGAGATAAAACACTAGGGGTCTCAGTGTTGCTCCTGAGGGTATTAGAACTGGAGTCTTGTCTTGTGGTCGTAGTTTGCTTCCATCGGCTAAGAGCCTGTGGTGTTGTTTGTTCAGCCGTCCCATCAAATGAGGCAGATTCATGGCTTAAAACAAGTCACTTACACTGTGTATATAAATCAACAGGCTGGGAGGCAGCGCTGCCTGCCCGCCACTGAAACCCAATCCCTCTCTGTCCCAGGTGCACGTCACTCAAGTCTGCATCTGTACGTCAGTCCTACGACTGGACCGAACCGAACAGATACTGTAACACTCATGAAGATGATTTGGGGGTTTGGATTTATGGATATGTCACATTATTAGGATGTCATATTAATTAATCACAAGAAGAAAACTTGCACAGAATAACTGATATAGATGTTCAAAATGTCATATTTGTTTAATCCCAGTTTCTATACAGAAATACAAATACACATACAAATAGGTAGTTACAGAAATGCAAATCAGATTTGAACCTTGACATTAGGGCCAAACTAATATGCCATTAGTTTACAGCTTTTGTTACATGCCTAAAATTGATCTCATAGATAGGATTCTGTTATTATCCTATTACTGTTACTGTAAAAGCCCTCAAACTGGAGACAACAATGATTAATTATATTTACCCTCTCATTTGTCTGCCAGAATAACCTGCCAACACTTCTACTGTTCTGCCTATCACTGGAGACGCCATGAAACACAATTTAATGACACATTCATTACGCACACAGATTAACAGTGTAGATTAGATCCTGAACGTGAGTTATTTGTGTCTGTTTCATGTACGGGTAAAACCTATCAGTCTCCCTTATCTGCCGACTGCCTCATCCCTGATATAACACTATGTCTTCGGTTTATCCCTGGGATAGAGTGAGTTATGACATTTTTTGGCATAGCTCTCATACAGGTGAAAACATGTCGGAGAAATAGAGTCTAGCTAATGTTAGTGCATCTCCTGGAGCAGTTTGTCCTTGACAACACGTGTTGAGTAGGCCTCACTAAGAGCCCCTTGGCTAATTTCAGTTGGTTTGGGGTCTGGATCAAATACATACAGTCTGTGGGGTGTCGTCAATTGAATGGACCCTATTCTCAAAATATAGACTATTAGACACCAATACTATCTGCATTGTCAATGATAACCCTACAGTACCTATTCCTACAAGTAGACTTTAAACTAAAAGCTACATTGAATAAGACATGTCAGGTATCCGCTAATTTACTGTAGAAGTTATATGTAATCTAACATTACTTATGTCACTATAATGACGTATTATAGTTAAATGGCACCTTCTGACTTTTCTAGATCTATTCTGGATAGGGGCTAATTATTACGGAAACAGGAAGTCCATGAGCCCATTATGACTTTTCCAGCAGAGGTCTTCCTCCTCGTGGTTTTTATGGACTATGAGCTCTTATGTAAGAGGAATAAGACAATACACAACGATGAACTGTGTGGTTTTTAATTCTGATTATTGTCCTGTTTGATTGTTTATGTCCTGTATTGTCCTGTTTTGTTTCACAACACTGCAAGAAGAATCTCCCCACGGGGATAATGGAGTGTATCTAATCAAATCTCATCTACTCAGAAGGAGTGTCTGAGCTGACTTATGTCTCACACACAACGCTGAAGAGAACCCTCCTCTGCCTCTAACACCATAGTGACTGAAGAGAACCCTCCTCTGACCTTTACACCATAGTGACTGATGAGAACCCTCCTTCTCTAACACCATAGTGACTGAAGAGAACCCTCCTCTGCCTCTAACACCATAGTGACTGAAGAGAACCCTCCTCTGACCTTTACACCATAGTGACTGATGAGAACCCTCCTTCTCTAACACCATAGTGACTGAAGAGAACCCTCCTCTGCCTCTAACACCATAGTGACTGAAGAGAACCCTCCTCTGACCTTTACACCATAGTGACTGATGAGAACCCTCCTTCTCTAACACCATAGTGACTGAAGAGAACCCTCCTCTGCCTCTAACACCATAGTGACTGAAGAGAACCCTCCTCTGACCTTTACACCATAGTGACTGATGAGAACCCTCCTTCTCTAACACCATAGTGACTGAAGAGAACCCTCCTCTGCCTCTAACACCATAGTGACTGAAGAGAACCCTCCTCTGACCTTTACACCATAGTGACTGATGAGAACCCTCCTTCTCTAACACCATAGTGACTGAAGAGAACCCTCCTCTGCCTCTAACACCATAGTGACTGAAGAGAACCCTCCTCTGACCTTTACACCATAGTGACTGATGAGAACCCTCCTTCTCTAACACCATAGTGACTGAAGAGAACCCTCCTCTGCCTCTAACACCATAGTGACTGAAGAGAACCCTCCTCTGACCTTTACACCATAGTGACTGAAGAGAACCCTCCTTCTCTAACACCATAGTGACTGAAGAGAACCCTCCTCTGCCTCTAACACCATAGTGACTGAAGAGAACCCTCCTCTGACCTTTGCACCATAGTGACTGCAGTCAGATAGTGGAGAGGACAGTGGTGTGGTGTGACCTTTCACGTTGATTCCCAGGCGGTGTCTAAACCATGTCACAACATATTTCCCATCACTCACTCACACGTATACAGAGGTTTCCTCCCCACTAGTCTATCACAGATGTAGATACTGATACTGAATGTCATTTTGAAAATGAAAAGCTGTCATCTGAAGGGACTGGCCTGCCTGCGGCCTTGTGGGTAAATCAGTGTGTATAAGTGACCCTTCCCTCAGAACAGTGACAGACGTGGCCTGACCACATTCCGTCCGTGCACAACATCACAGAGTCACGTCTTTCACTCACTCTGTCAGACGCTTTTCATCTCCCAGGCATTAGAAACCATTTGGAAGTAAACCGTCATTCCGTCAATGAGAAATTTAGGGTATTTTTTTTTCTGTGACAATTGATATGAACACCTGCATAGGATTGACATAGAGCATTACGTTATAGGTTATTAGATCATGACAATTGCATTTAGTGATGCACTATAATGTGACATTATGCTAGACATTTGACATTATGAGAAATTGCAATTACATTTTGTAATGCCAATTACAAGACATAAAACGTTATTAAACATAATAACAAAAGAAGAAAAGATAACTAAGCTTTTAAGCATTTAGGTTTTTCTAATTCATCGAACAAAATACATTTCCTTCCTTCAAATACAACAGCATTAAACAAGCGAGATGACAGACAGACAGACAGACAAACAAGTCATCAACATGAAGACCAGCTGCAAAACAAATAGAGCAGGAGCACTGAGGTGTTTAAGGCTTAATGTTGTTCCCCAGGGACCCGTTTGGGCTGGTTAAAGCCCCACCACCTCCTGGGAGAGCACTGGAAACATACGCCACCACAGGAACACCCTAGGGCCTTTAGTAGATGGAGGAGGAGGAGGAGGAGATGCATCCTTCCCTCCTTCACTCCTTCCCTCTGGCTGGGGGAAGACAAAGGGAGTGCGGTCTTCTAGGCCCTGATGGCCCTGACACCTGTCAACACATTAGGTGTCAAATAAACAGCCTTTCAACCTGGGCCAGCAGGTAAGCTCAGTAGATGAAAGGGCCAGGCTCCTGACAGGCTGGGCTGGGTCTGGTAGATCCCATTCCAAGACCAGGTTGTAGAACGATGATCTGTCTGGTTCTGGTAGATCCCGCTCAAAGACCAGGTTGACGAACGATGATCTGGCTGAGTCTGGTAGATCCCGCTCCAAGACCAGGTTGTAGAACGATGATCTGGCTGGGTCTGGTAGATCCCGCTCCAAGACCAGGTTGAAGAACGATGATCTGGCCTAGAGAGCGTGCCAGAGAGACAGAAGAGCTGTGATAAGGTGTGTTCTGTTCAGATTCAGTCTCTGAAGAGAGAGCCCAGGAGACTGGCCCATAGAGACTGGTAGTAGGAGACAGGCCCATAGAGACTGGTAGTAGGAGACAGGCCCATAGAGACTGGTAGTAGGAGACTGGCCCATAGAGACTGGTAGTAGGAGACTGGCCCATAGAGACTGGTAGTAGGAGACTGGCCCATAGAGACTGGTAGTAGGAGACTGGCCCATAGAGACTGGTAGTAGGAGACAGGCCCATATAGACTGGTAGTAGGAGACAGGCCCATAGAGACTGGTAGTAGGAGACAGGCCCATAGAGACTGGTAGCAGGAGACTGGCCCATAGAGACTGGTAGTAGGAGACAGGCCCGTAGAGACTGGTAGTAGGAGACTGGCCCATAGAGACTGGTAGTAGGAGACTGGCCCATAGAGACTGGTAGTAGGAGACAGGCCCATAGCGACTGGTAGTAGGAGACAGGCCCATAGAGACTGGTAGCAGGAGACAGGCCCATAGAGACTGGTAGTAGGAGACAGGCCCATAGAGACTGGTAGCAGGAGACAGGCCCATAGAGACTGGTAGTAGGAGACAGGCCCATAGAGACTGGTAGCAGGAGACTGGCCCATAGAGACTGGTAGCAGGAGACAGGCCCATAGAGACTGGTAGTAGGAGACAGGCCCATAGAGACTGGTAGTAGGAGACTGGCCCATAGAGACTGGTAGTAGGAGACTGGCCCATAGAGACTGGTAGTAGGAGACAGGCCCATAGAGACTGGTAGTAGGAGACAGGCCCATAGAGACTGGTAGTAGGAGACAGGCCCATAGAGACTGGTAGCAGGAGACTGGCCCATAGAGACTGGTAGTAGGAGACAGGCCGTAGAGACTGGTAGTAGGAGACTGGCCCATAGAGACTGGTAGTAGGAGACTGGCCCATAGAGACTGGTAGTAGGAGACAGGCCCATAGCGACTGGTAGTAGGAGACAGGCCCATAGAGACTGGTAGCAGGAGACAGGCCCATAGAGACTGGTAGCAGGAGACAGGCCCATAGAGACTGGTAGCAGGAGACAGGCCCATAGAGACTGGTAGTAGGAGACAGGCCCATAGAGACTGGTAGCAGGAGACTGGCCCATAGAGACTGGTAGCAGGAGACAGGCCCATAGAGACTGGTAGTAGGAGACAGGCCCATAGAGACTGGTAGCAGGAGACAGGCCCATAGAGACTGGTAGCAGGAGACTGGCCCATAGAGACTGGTAGCAGGAGACTGGCCCATAGAGACTGGTAGTAGGAGACTGGCCCATAGAGACTGGTAGCAGGAGACTGGCCCATAGAGACTGGTAGCAGGAGACAGGCCCATAGAGACTGGTAGCAGGAGACTGGCCCATAGAGACTGGTAGCAGGATACTGATAGAGTGGAGTAGGAGACTGGCCCATAGAGACTGGTAGCAGGAGATAGGCCCATAGAGACTGGTAGCAGGAGACAGGCCCATAGAGACTGGTAGTAGGAGACAGGCCCATAGAGACTGGTAGCAGGAGACAGGCCCATAGAGACTGGTAGTAGGAGACAGGCCCATAGAGACTGGTAGCAGGAGACAGGCCCATAGAGACTGGTAGCAGGAGACTGGCCCATAGAGACTGGTAGCAGGAGACTGGCCCATAGAGACTGGTAGCAGGAGACAGGCCCATAGAGACTGGTAGCAGGAGACTGGCCCATAGAGACTGGTAGCAGGATACTGGCCCATAGAGACTGGTAGTAGGAGACTGGCCCATAGAGACTGGTAGCAGGAGATAGGCCCATAGAGACTGGTAGCAGGAGATAGGCCCATAGAGACTGGTAGCAGGAGACTGGCCCATAGAGACTGGTAGCAGGAGACAGGCCCATAGAGACTGGTAGCAGGAGACTGGTAGTAGGAGACTGGCCCATAGAGACTGGTAGCAGGAGACTGGCCCATAGAGACTGGTAGTAGGAGACTGGCCCATAGAGACTGGTAGCAGGAGACTGGCCCATAGAGACTGGTAGCAGGAGACTGGCCCATAGAGACTGGTAGCAGGAGACAGGCCCATAGAGACTGGTAGCAGGAGACTGGCCCATAGAGACTGGTAGTAGGAGACAGGCCCATATAGACTGGTAGCAGGAGACTGGTAGTAGGAGACTGGCCCATAGAGACTGGTAGCAGGAGACAGGCCCATAGAGACTGGTAGCAGGAGACTGGCCCATAGAGACTGGTAGCAGGATACTGGCCCATAGAGACTGGTAGTAGGAGACTGGCCCATAGAGACTGGTAGCAGGAGATAGGCCCATAGAGACTGGTAGCAGGAGATAGGCCCATAGAGACTGGTAGCAGGAGACTGGCCCATAGAGACTGGTAGCAGGAGACAGGCCCATAGAGACTGGTAGCAGGAGACTGGTAGTAGGAGACTGGCCCATAGAGACTGGTAGCAGGAGACTGGCCCATAGAGACTGGTAGTAGGAGACTGGCCCATAGAGACTGGTAGCAGGAGACTGGCCCATAGAGACTGGTAGCAGGAGACAGGCCCATAGAGACTGGTAGCAGGAGACTGGTAGTAGGAGACTGGCCCATAGAGACTGGTAGCAGGAGACTGGCCCATAGAGACTGGTAGTAGGAGACTGGCCCATAGAGACTGGTAGCAGGAGACTGGCCCATAGAGACTGGTAGCAGGAGACTGGCCCATAGAGACTGGTAGCAGGAGACAGGCCCATAGAGACTGGTAGTAGGAGACAGGCCCATAGAGACTGGTAGCAGGAGACAGGCCCATAGAGACTGGTAGTAGGAGACAGGCCCATAGAGACTGGTAGCAGGAGACAGGCCCATAGAGACTGGTAGTAGGAGACTGGCCCATAGAGATGTAGAGAACAGGCCCATAGAG
Organism: Coregonus clupeaformis; assembly: GCF_020615455.1. Classification (NCBI taxonomy): domain Eukaryota; kingdom Metazoa; phylum Chordata; class Actinopteri; order Salmoniformes; family Salmonidae; genus Coregonus; species Coregonus clupeaformis. Next base: position 1,987,183 of record NC_059194.1, read on the forward strand.
ACTGGTAGCAGGAGACAGGCCCATAGAGACTGGTAGTAGGAGACAGGCCCATAGAGACTGGTAGCAGGAGACGGCCCATAGAGACTGGTAGTAGGAGACAGGCCCATAGAGACTGGTAGTAGGAGACAGGCCCATAGAGACTGGTAGTAGGAGACTGGCCCATAGAGACTGGTAGTAGGAGACAGGCCCATAGAGACTGGTAGCAGGAGACAGGCCCATAGAGACTGGTAGCAGGAGACAGGCCCATAGAGACTGGTAGCAGGAGACAGGCCCATAGAGACTGGTAGTAGGAGACAGGCCCATAGAGACTGGTAGCAGGAGACAGGCCCATAGAGACTGGTAGCAGGAGACAGGCCCATAGAGACTGGTAGCAGGAGACTGGCCCATAGAGACTGGTAGCAGGAGACAGGCCCATAGAGACTGGTAGCAGGAGACTGGTAGTAGTGGAGACTGGCCCATAGAGACTGGTAGCAGGAGACTGGCCCATAGAGACTGGTAGTAGGAGACTGGCCCATAGAGACTGGTAGCAGGAGACTGGCCCATAGAGACTGGTAGCAGGAGACTGGCCCATAGAGACTGGTAGCAGGAGACAGGCCCATAGAGACTGGTAGCAGGAGACTGGCCCATAGAGACTGGTAGTAGGAGACAGGCCCATATAGACTGGTAGCAGGAGACTGGTAGTAGGAGACTGGCCCATAGAGACTGGTAGCAGGAGACAGGCCCATAGAGACTGGTAGCAGGAGACTGGCCCATAGAGACTGGTAGCAGGATACTGGCCCATAGAGACTGGTAGTAGGAGACTGGCCCATAGAGACTGGTAGCAGGAGATAGGCCCATAGAGACTGGTAGCAGGAGATAGGCCCATAGAGACTGGTAGCAGGAGACTGGCCCATAGAGACTGGTAGCAGGAGACAGGCCCATAGAGACTGGTAGCAGGAGACTGGTAGTAGGAGACTGGCCCATAGAGACTGGTAGCAGGAGACTGGCCCATAGAGACTGGTAGCAGGAGACTGGCCCATAGAGACTGGTAGCAGGAGACTGGCCCATAGAGACTGGTAGCAGGAGACAGGCCCATAGAGACTGGTAGCAGGAGACAGGCCCATAGAGAATGAATAGTAGAACAGAGCATGTTTGACTTACTCCAAATAGCTGTTATTTAGTCAAAATCATTATGAGATTATCATAAGACAACGCTCATGGCAAGTGTTACAATGCATTAAAATAATGTTCTAATAATAATAATAAATAACTTATTAAACTTATATTATCACTTTTCATTACAGACACAATCTCAAAGCTCTTGTTAAGAATAATACACAACAAGAAACAATAAGATATATATATATAGGCTACAACAGTAGCCAGATCAGCTAGATCAAGTCTGTTTGAGTGCTTCTTGAATCCTCCAGATGGGCAGCCGCGGATACGAGAGGATCTGGAAGCTCATAGCTAGATGGAGATGGTGGTCGGAGGTGGTGGTCCGGTCAGCATGTCCAAGGGCAGGCAGGAAGCTCGATGTCATCAGGGCGTCTCCCCCCTCTGCAGATTCTCTGTATTGACACACTGTGATGAAGTTTGAGCTCCCCGCAGAGTACAGCCCACTCCTTACTTTAGAAGTATCCTCCTGGGCAATGGAAAAGCTTCCAACTCTACATGCATAGCCTCATCTTGGATCACTGTTGGTGAAAACCAACCCCAAGTCAGTAGGTGTACAGCGCCTTGCAAAAGTATTCATCCCCCTTGGCGTTTTTCCTATTTTGTTGCAATACAACCTGTAATTTAAACAGATTTTTATTTGGATATAATTTAATGGACATACACAAAATAGTCCAAATTGGTGAAGTGAAATGAAAAAAATTACTTGTTTCAAAAAATTCTACTAAATAAATAACGGAAAAGTGGTGCGTGCATATGTATTCACCCCCTTTGCTATGAAGCCCCTAAATAAGATCTGGTGCAACCAATTACCTCCAGAAGTCACATAATTAGTTAAATGAAGTCCACCTGTGTGCAATCTAAGTGTCACATGATCTCAGTATATATACACCTGTTCTAAAAGGCCCCAGAGTCCGCAACACCACTAAGCAAGGGGCACCATCAAGCAAGCGGCACCATGAAGACCAAGGAGCTCTCCAAACAGGTCAGGGACAAAGTTGTGGAGAAGTACAGATCAGGGTTATAAAAAAATATTTGAAACTTTGAACATCCCACGGAGCACCATTAAATCCATTATTAAAAATTGGAAAGAATATGGCACCACAACAAACCTGCCAAGAGAGGGCCGCCCACCAAAACTCACGGACCAGGCAAGGAGGGCATTAATCAGAGAGGCAACAAAGAGACCAAAGATAACCCTGAAGGAAAACTGGTCAGAATTGAAGGAATGATGGATGGCTCTAAATACAGGGAAATTCTTGAGGGAAACCTGTTTCGGTCTGCCAGGGATTTGAGACTGGGACGGAGGTTCACCTTCCAGCAGGACAATGAACCTAAGCATACTGCTAAAGCAACACTCGAGTGGTTTAAGGGGAAACATTTAAATGTCTTGGAATGGCCTAGTCAAAGCCCAGACCTCAATCCAATTGAGAATCTGTGGTATGACTTAAAGATTGTTGTACACCAGCGGAACCCATCCAACTTGAAGGAGCTGGAGCAGTTTTGCCTTGAAGAATGGGCAAAAATCCCAGTGGCTAGATGTGCCAAGCTTATAGAGACATACCCCAAGATACTTGCAGCTGTAATTGCTGTAAAAGGTGGCTCTACAAAGTATAGACTTTTGGGGGGTGAATAGTTATGCACGCTCAAGTTTTCAGTTTTTTTGTCTTATTTCTTGTTTGTTTCACAAGTAAAAATATTTTGCACCTTCAAAGTGGTAGGCATGTTGTGTAAATCAAATGATACAAACCCCGAAAAAATCAATTTTAATTCCAGGTTGTAAAGCGACAAAATAGGGAAAATGCCAAGGGGGGTGAATACTTTCGCAAGCCACTGTAATTCAAATGAAAACACACACCGGCTAGCTAGCATTAGCTAGCTTGTTGACAACACTGATTTTCATACATTTACAGGCAGGAATCCAATTCATGATATAAGACATGATCTGCACTCATTTAGCTATTGAAAAAAAAAAATTATGTAAAACTATCTACATAGAAATTCTTAAATATGATTAAAAATGTACAGAATTGCCACGAGCTCTCTGCCTAGCCTCCCACAAGGCGCCATGACAACTGCAGCACAATAGTTATTCATTATAGTTATAATGTACAAGAATGTGTTACCATAATTTTTTTTAATAGGTCTCTTGCATAATGTTCCTGTCTCTCAGTCCAGTATTTATTTGTAAAATATGCATTTGACTGTTTGTCTAAATGCCATTTAAACTAAGCAGCTTCCTCACGTCTGCCACATAAAAACCCTCTTCTACACTCTGAGGAGCTGAGGGGATGATGCCTGAAGCCGTCACAGATTGCCCAGTCAGGTATGACACTAACTCTGGGTTTATGGCTACTTAGGTGGTAATATATCGTTGCAGAATTCCACAGGTGTCTCTTCCCTTCCCAAAGTGGTCTGGATCAGATAAGGCCTCTCTCCCAGCCAGTCCCTCTGCTCTCCGCCCTCCAACACGCACAACACAAACACGCGCACCATCAGTGACTGCTCTCCGCCCCAGCCCCGTGCCCCCTGCCCACTGCCCCCTGCTCTCTGCCCCAGCTCCCTGCCCACTGCCCCCTGCTCTCCGCCCCAGCCCCATGCCCCCTGCCCCCTGCCCCCTGCTCTCCGCCCCAGTCCCAGCCCCCTGCCCCCTGCCCCCTGCTCTCCGCCCCAGTCCCAGCCCCCTGCTCCCTTCCCCCTGCTCCCCTGCCCCCTGCTCCAGCCCCTGTGCCCCATGCCCCCTGCTCCCTTCCCCTTCCCCCTGCCCCCGCCCTGCTCCCTTCCCCCCTGCCCCCTGCTCCCTTCCCCCTGCCCCCTGCTCTCTGCCCCCTGCCCCCTGCTCCCTGCCCCCTTCCCCCCTTCCCCCTGCTCCCTTCCCCCTGCTCTCCGCCCCAGCCCCGTGCCCCTGCACCAGCCCCTGCCCCCCTGCTCCCTGCACCAGCCCCCTGCCCCCTGCCCCCTGCCCCATGCCCCCTGCTCTCCGCCCCCAGTCCCGTGCCCCTGCACCAGCCCCCTGCCCCCTGCTCCCTGCCCCCTGCTCCCTGCCCCCTGCTCTCCGCCCCAGTCCCGTGCCCCTGCACCAGCCCCCTGCCCCCTGCTCTCAGCCCCCTGCCCCCTGCTCCCTGCACCAGCCCCCTGCCCCCAGCCCCCTGCCCCCTGCCCCCAGCCCCCTGCTCCCTGCCCCCTGTCCCCTGCCCCCTGCCCCCTGCCCCCAGCCCCCTGCTCCCTGCCCCCTGCCCCCTGCCCCCAGCCCCCTGCTCCCTGCCCCCTGTCCCCTGCCCCCTGCTCCCTGCCCCCTGCTCCCTGCTCCAGGCCTAGCTGTGTGGAGAGAGAGAGGTAGTATCAGTCAGGAAGGAAATGTGTAAATAATGATGTATTTAACAGTCAGACACTTTCCTATAAATCCACAGACACATGATTGTGCCCCAAATGGCACCCTATTCCCTATGTAGTGCACTACTTTTGATCAGGGCCCATAGGGCAGTGGTCAAGAGTAGTCACTATACAGGTAATAGGTTACCATTTGAGACGCAGCCACAGACAGCACCTCCAGCTGGTCCATTAGAGGCGGTGTGGTTTTACAGAAGTATGGAAGTGACCCAATAGTGCAGAGACAGCAACAGAAACTAGGTTGTAGGTAGGTGGGTCTTTCTTCATACCTTTACGCTTTAATGACAGGTATTTTACAGTGACGAGTTGATGATTGTAGTGAAAGGTATTGGAGGGGGAGGCAGGCCGCATGACATTTACTGAAGCATATGCCAGTTGCGACATGATGTGGTTTCAAATATTTTCCTAAGAAGTCTATTTACCCGTGGTTGTTATTTTTAGACAGATTACTACATCCCAAATTGCACCCTATTCCCTACATAATGCACTACTTTTGATCAGAGCGCTATGAGTCCTGTTCAAAAGTAGTGCACTATATAGGGAATAGGGTGCCATTTGAGATGCATTTTTACTGTTGTTGTGCCCAATCAACATATTTCAGTGACAATAACCACAATTACATTCACCGTTTTTATCTGAGTAAAGTCATACTTTTGTGTGCACTACGTCATCACTGATTTTTATCCGTAACAAGTCAATTTGATGGAAACACATGTCTGGTGGGAAAATGCACATATTATTTTTATGCAGAATTTGAATATTCGCATGAAACTCTTTCGCCAATTGGATGGAAACCTAGCTAGCATCCCTAAATTCATGTAGTAGCGATCACATGTACCTCAGGATACACATATCTGATATAGACTATGGATGCCACTTGCCACTAATCAAAACAGATACAAATGTTATGTTAGCATAATGCAGGGGTTCCCCCCACCTGGGGTGTCTTTTGAGTTGAGCGGTGGAAAAAAAACAAAGTAGAAAATATTATCTTGGCAGCGAATGAACAATTTTGCAGTTTGAAAGCTAACCTTCTGCAATTCTACACATCCTGCCATGGAGCTGAAAGAAAATGTTGCAGTTTTAAATCCAATGTCCTACAATTCTATACATTTTGCCATGTTTGCTGAGATAAAATGTTGCAGTTTTACAGCCAATTCCCTACAATTCTACACATTTTGACATGGCTAATGCTGTGTTCTTTATGCTCAAACATTATAAAAACATAAATGGGGGCCTGATTGTCTAGCTTTTATTTTGTTGATTGTAAATTCTCAAAGATTATAGGCTGTTATTGAAAAATATATGTGATCCACAGTTTGGGAACCACTGTCACGTCTCCTCCCGTTGCTCCCATCCAGCACTCTGATTCGCCAGTCTACTGAGCCACCGGTCTGAACACACCACCTCGGCAAACACAGGAATGGAAACCCAACGCACCCTAATCACCTCCAGCGCACCTGCATTGTTAAGTAAACCTTTACCTTGTTAATTCCTGCGTCTGTGTCCTGCCTTCTCCGCTACACGTCACCTCGCTGGACAATAAACCACTTGGATCAGGCACCATTATGCACGTCACTCTCCCCATTACCACCACCATTCCCACACTACCTGAGCACCACGAGGAGCTGTCGTTCCACATCGTCACGTCACCTCTTCACCGGATCGTCTTGGGATTGCCCTGGCTCAGACTACACAACCCCACCAAAAATTGGATCACCAAGAGGATCACAGCCTGGTCCACCTCATGCCGGAAGACCTGCCTGCCGGTGGTTTGTTGTTCCACGTCAGTGGAGAGTCCGGAGTCTTCCCTCCAGCCCAACATTCCATGTGAGTACGCAGATCTCTCCGATGTCTTCTCTTCATCAAAGGCTACGTGTCTCCCTGGGACTACGCCATTGACCTGCTGGAGGGACAACACCCCCCGACGAGTCGCATTTACCCCCTTTCCATGGCGGAGACTGAGGCCATGGAGAAGTATGTGGCGGAGACACTGAAACAGTGGTTCATCAGATGCTCTACCTCTCCTGCCTCCGCCAGCTTCCTCTTCGTGGCCAAAAAAGACGGAGGACTGAGGCCGTGCATTGACTACAGGAGGCTGAACGCAGTCACCACCAAGTACCGGTACCCCCTCCCTCTGGTTCCGTCGGGCATCGAGCAGCTACGAGGGGCCCGGTACTTTACCAAGTTGGACCTGAGGAGTGCCTACAACCTGATCCGAATCCGGGAAGGAGACAAGTGGAAGACGGCATTCAGCACTACCTCAGGCCACTATGAACACTGTGTCATGCCCTGCGGCCTAGCCAACGCACCTTCTGTGTTCCAGTCCTTCGTCAATGACGTGTTCCGAGACATGCTGAGTAGACAGGTGGTGGTGTACATCGACGATATCCTGATCTACTCGGCTACGTTCGAGGAGCACGTCAGGGACGTCCGAGCTGTCCTACTCCGCCTCCAGGAACACAGCCTGTTGGTGAAGGGGGAGAAATGTGAATTCCACCAACAGGCCATCTCCTTCCTGGGAAACAGGATCAGTCCTCAGGGGGTGTTCATGGAAAGAGCGAAGACAGACGTCGTCAGGTCATGGCCAGTCCCCACCATCATCAAGGGCCTACAGAGCTTCCTGGGCTTCGCCAAATTCATCAGGTCCTTCAGCTCCATAGTCGCCCCGCTCACCTCTCTCCTTAAGGGTAGGTCTTTGAAGCTGGCCTGGAACCCTGAGGCTGACGCTGCCTTCAAGAGGCTGAAGGAGAGGTCCACCACAGCACCCATCCTAAAATGCCCAGATCCATCTTGTCCTTTCATCCTGGAGGTGGACGTATCAGAGGAGGGCGTGGGTGCGGTCCTCTCCCAGCGGCACGGTAAGCCAGAGAAAATGTATCCCTGTGACTTTTTCTCGAAAAAGCTTACCCCCGCAGAGAGGAACTATGGAGTTGGAGACAGGGAGCTGTTGGCGGTGGTCCTCGCTCTGGAGGAATGGAGACACTGGCTGGAGGGCGCACCACCAGAATTTGGAGCACATACGGGCAGCGAAACGGATGAACTCTCGTCAAGCCAGGTGGGCCCAAATTCTTACTAGCTTTCAATTAATTATGTCCTACCGCCAAGGATCCCAGAATGTGAAAGCCGACGCACTCTCCAGGATGCACCATACCGGAGAGAGGAAGGATCTGGGGGGTCCTATCCTGCCCCCCCGTCTCTCATCGTTGCTCCTGTCGTTTGGGCTGTGGACAAAGACATCCGCCTGGCGGCTCAGGAGGACCCAGCGCCTGCCAACGCCCCTCCGGGGCGTGTGTATGTACCCACCAGTGTCCGTGACCACCTGCAGATCTGGGCGCACACTACCCTTACGACAGGGCACTCTGGTATTACACGCACCCTGCATTCTCTAGCACAAAAATACTGGTGGCCCACCTTGGCTTCTGATGTCTCTCGCTATGTCAACGCCTGCCCCAGCAGGCAAACTAGTTCCCCTACCAGTGCCTCAGAGACATTGGTCACACCTGTCCATAGACTTTGTCACCGACCTCCCACGGTCTGACGGCTTCACCACAGTCATAGTGGTCGTAGATCGGTTCTCAAAATCATGCTGTTTTTTGCCACTAACTGGCCTTCCTTCCTTCTCTCCAGGTCGCTGACGTCCTGTTCCAGCAGGTCTTCCAGCACTATGGACTTCCAGAGGACATCGTCTCAGACCGTGGCCCCCAATTCACCTCCCGAGTGTGGAAAGCTTTCCTGGAGAACATCATTGTTGTGTCGTTTATGCACTCTTTTTATTCTCTTTCTCATTGTTAAGTAAACCTTTTACTTTGTTAATTCCTGCATCTGCATCCTGCTTCTTCGTATACTCAATACTCGTCACAACCACTAGCATAATATCTTGTTGTTAATGTAGATTTCGACATTGTGGGCAGATCTGCATACTTTATTCAACAGGCTCTGGTTGGAAAACTTGCTGGTGTACACTAACACCAATACCTTGGTGTGTCTAACTCTGCCCTAAGATGCCATGTTGTGAGTCAATAGCATGTTTTTAGAACCTTTAGCAGAGATGGTAGTATGCCAGGTGTCAATCATCTATCTAGACCAACACTAAACTGTGTTCTGGAGTGAACCCAACCCAAAGAAAATCATTGTGTCAAAACCTTTTGACAGAACGGGATAACAAGATGTCATTTAGGCATCAATGAACACAATAAAACATTTACCACAAATGATGTTGACTTGAGACTTTGTTGAACCTAGCTTTTGATCACACCTGTCATTCATCTGTCTTAATGAAGCAACAGTATTACATTTACGTCATTTAGCAGACACTCTTATCCAGAGCAACTTATATGAGCAATTAGGGTTAAGTGCCTTGCTCAAGGGCACATCGACAGATTGTTCACCTAGTCGGCTCGGGGATTAGAACCAGCAACCTTTCGGTTACTGGCACAACGCTCTTACCCACTAAGCTACCTGCCACCCCAGTATACCTTTAGATAGACTGGAACTCTGTTCCAAAGACCACACTACCTAGAATGAAGCATTCTATTAGGATGTATGTATTCAAATTCTCGTCTAGTGGCGTAGTTTCATTGTAGAATCATAACTCTGAGGAAGATTGGGAATGATTAAGGCATTTTCTCACTTTGTTAAATCTCCGCTGTTGTTAATTGTATGACGCCAAAGCTCTGACGTTTGGTCAAACGTGAAATGACTGCTGAATAAATCCAGCCACAGATTTCACGGAAACCTAGATGTTATTTAGCCAGAAGGGATCTTAGTCACACTGAGATTGTCTTAAATACAGTTGTATCATGAATACTTTGGCTGGCTTGTCAAGCTCTCATCCCAGGCCCAAACTTGCACTATTTACCTCAACATCAACAGACTATCGGCTATTTAGCAAGTAATGTTTAAACTTAAAAACCCTTCAATGTCAGGTGGTTTGGCGTCTGACAATTCATAACTGACAGATTAGCTTGAGAAGAAAACACATGTCTCCATTCTCTTGCTCAAGGCTCAATCATCGTTTTCTCCCAGACTTCTCACTTGTCAGCTTAGTTAAGATAACATGGTGACATGGTTGAGCAACCGGCTAATTCCAAGGTACTAGTCTAAATGGAGGATTGCATTACACACGTCATACTTAGGAAGTATTTACAATGATCATCTTGGTATTGTATTTACAGTGCCTTGCAAAAGTATTCATCCCCCTTGGCGTTTTTCTTAGTTTGTTGCATTACAACCTGTAATTTAAATGGATTTTTATTTGGATTTCATGTAATGGACATACACAAAATAGTCCAAATTGGTGAAGTGAAATGAAAAAAAGAACTTATTTCAAAAAATTCTAGAAAATAAATAATGGAAAAGTGGTGCGTGCATATGTATTCACCCCCTTTGCTATGAAGCCCCTAAATAAGATCTGGTGCAACCTATTACCTTCAGAAGTCACATAATTAGTGTCACATGATCTGTCACATGATCTCAGTATATTTACACCTGTTCTGAAAGGCCCCAGAGTCTGCAACACCACTAAGCAAGGGGCACCATGAAGACCAAGGAGCTCTCCAAACAGGTCAGGGACAAAGTTGTGGAGAAGTACAGATCAGGGTTGGGTTATAAAAAAATATACGAAACTTTGAACATCCCACAGAGCACCATTAAATCCATTATTAAAAAATGGAAAGAATATGGCACCACAACAAACCTGCCAAGAGAGGGCCGCCCACCAAAACTCACGGACCAGGCAAGGAGGGCATTCATCAGAGAGGCAACAAAGAGACCAAAGATAACCCTGAAGGAGCTGCAAAGCTCCACAGCGGAGATTGGAGTATCTGTCCATAGGACCACTTTAAGCCATACACTCCACAGAGCTGGGCTTTACAGAAGAGTGGCCAGAAAAAAGCCATTGCTTAAAGAAAAAAATAAGCAAACACGTTTGGTGTTCGCCAAAAGGCATGTGGGAGACTCACCAAATATGGAAGAATGTACTCTGGTCAGATGAGACTAAAATTGAGCTTTTTGGCCATCAAGGAAAACGCTACACCTCCCATTACCCCGAGAACACCAGCATCATGGTGGCAGCATCATGCTGTGGGGATGTTTTTCATCGGCAGGGACTGGGAAACTGGTCAGAATTGAAGGAATGATGGATGGCGCTAAATACAGGGAAATTCTTGAGGGAAACCTGTTTCAGTCTGCCAGAGATTTGAGACTGGGACGGAGGTTCACCTTCCAGCAGGACAATGACCCTAAGCATACTGCTAAAGCAACACTCGAGTGGTTTAAGGGGAAACATTTAAATGTCTTGGAATGGCCTAGTCAAAGCCCAGACCTCAATCCAATTGAGAATCTGTGGTATGACTTAAAGATTGTTGTACTCCAGCGGAACCCATCCAACTTGAAGGAGCTGGAGCAGTTTTGCCTTGAAGAATGGGCAAAAATCCCAGTGGCTAGATGTGCCAAGCTTATAGAGACATACCCCAAGATACTTGCAGCTGTAATTGCTGCAAAAGGTGGCTCTACAAAGTATTGACTTTTGGGGGGTGAATAGTTATGCACGCTGAAGTTTTCTGTTTTTTTGTCTTATTTCTTGTTTGTTTCACCCAAAAAATATTTTGCATCTTCAAAGTGGTAGGCATGTTGTGTAAATCAAATGATACAAACCACCAAAAAAATCAATTTTAATTCCAGGTTGTAAGGCAACAAAATAGGAAAAATGCCAAGGGGGGTGAATACTTTCACAAGCCACTGTACAATGATAGGATCATCTTGGTATTGTATTTACAATGATAGGAACATCTTGGTATTGTATTTACAATGATTGGATCATCTTAGTATTGTATTTACAATGATAAGAACATCTCGGTATTGTATTTACAATGATAAGAACATATTGGTGTTGTATTTGATCTCGCGTCCCACTGTATATGCTATCTAAATTGAAGAATTTAAGACCTCAACATTTATATACCATGATAGTAGAATATATTGACCCCATGCAGCAGAAAGACATTGGGTTGAGAGGATGTTGACCCCATGCAGCAGAAAGACATTGGGTTGAGAGGATGTTGACCCCATGCAGCAGAAAGACATTGGGTTGAGATTATATTGACCCCATCCAGCAGAAAGACATTGGGTTGAGAGGATGTTGACCCCATGCAGCAGAAAGACATTGGGTTGAGATTATATTGACCCCATGCAGCAGAAAGACATTGGGTTCAGATTATATTGACCCCATCCAGCAGAAAGACATTGGGTTGAGATTATATTGACCCCATGCAGCAGAAAGACATTGGGTTGAGATTATATTGACCCCATGCAGCAGAAAGACATTGGGTTGAGATTATATTGACCCCATGCAGCAGAAAGACATTGGGTTGAGATTATATTGATCCCATCCAGCAGAAAGACATGGGTTGAGATTATATTGACCCCATCCAGCAGAAAGACATTGGGTTGAGATTATATTGACCCCATCCAGCAGAAAGACATTGGGTTGAGATTATATTGACCCCATCCAGCAGAAAGATATTGGGTTGAGAGGATGTTGACCCCATCCAGCAGAAAGACATTGGGTTGAGAGGATGTTGACCCCATCCAGCAGAAAGACATTGGGTTGAGAGGATGTTGATCCCATCCAGCAGAAAGACATTGGGTTGAGATTATATTGATCCCATCTAGCAGAAAGACATTGGGTTGAGATTATATTGACCCCATGCAGCAGAAAGACATTGGGTTGAGATTATATTGACCCCATGCAGCAGAAAGACATTGGGTTGAGATTATATTGATCCCATCCAGCAGAAAGACATGGGTTGAGATTATATTGACCCCATCCAGCAGAAAGACATTGGGTTGAGATTATATTGACCCCATCCAGCAGAAAGACATTGGGTTGAGATTATATTGACCCCATCCAGCAGAAAGATATTGGGTTGAGAGGATGTTGACCCCATCCAGCAGAAAGACATTGGGTTGAGAGGATGTTGACCCCATCCAGCAGAAAGACATTGGGTTGAGAGGATGTTGATCCCATCCAGCAGAAAGACATTGGGTTGAGATTATATTGATCCCAACTAGCAGAAAGACATTGGGTTGAGATTATATTGACCCCATGCAGCAGAAAGACATTGGGTTGAGAGGATGTTGATCCCATGCAGCAGTTCTTAACGAGACATGACGACAATGCATTTGTTTAAACATCGGCTGATGCCACTCAACATTTGCATATTCTGTGACGGCAGCTGAAAATGGAGCACTTTAAAACCCATCAGTGATGCTGCTGTAGCTCCTTTCAACTGCACCCAGTCGTGGTCCAAATGACGTTTTGAAAGTCAATAGCGCCTCATCTAAGATCAAGAGACACCAGTAGAAGCACACGTTGGTTACTGTGTGCTTTCCAAATGGCACCCTATTCCCTACGTTTGACCAGGACCCTATGGGCCCTGGTTTAAAGTAGTGCACTACATAGGAAATAGGGTGCCATTTGGGATGCAAACGTGTGTGTTTTTACTCTATGAGCCGAGACATCATTTGTCACGTTGATTGACTAGTGGAGGTTCTAAGTATGCATTTAGACAGGATCACATTCACCATCCCAAAAGGAAAATGTCAGTTGTAACTTGGATGGTTCCTAATGGCCAATGAAGCAACGTATGACGGCAGAAACTGTACATATGTCAAGTAAAGAGATAGTAACATAGTGATGGGTGACACGACAGCAACGGATGGAACCTGAGAGTGATCATCTGTCAGTACAACTCTCTGGCTGTATGATACCCTCATCATCATCTGTCAGTACAACTCTCTGGCTGTATGATACCCTCATCATCATCTGTCAGTACAACTCTCTGGCTGTATGATACCCTCATCATCATCTGTCAGTACAACTCTCTGGCTGTATGATACCCTCATCATCATCTGTCAGTACAACTCTCTGGCTGTATGATACCCTCATCATCATCTGTCAGTACAACTCTCTGGCTGTATGATACCCTCATCATCATCTGTCAGTACAACTCTCTGGCTGTATGATACCCTCATCATCATCTGTCAGTACGTCTCTCTGGCTGTATGATACCCTCATCATCATCTGTCAGTACAACTCTCTGGCTGTTTGATACCCTCATCATCATCTGTCAGTACAACTCTCTGGCTGTATGATACCCTCATCATCATCTGTCAGTACAACTCTCTGGCTGTATGATACCCTCATCATCATCTGTCAGTACAACTCTCTGGCTGTATGATACCCTCATCATCATCTGTCAGTACAACTCTCTGGCTGTATGATACCCTCATCATCATCTGTCAGTACAACTCTCTGGCTGTATGATACCCTCATCATCATCTGTCAGTACAACTCTCTGGCTGTATGATACCCTCATCATCATCTGTCAGTACAACTCTCTGGCTGTATGATACCCTCATCATCATCTGTCAGTCCAACTCTCTGGCTGTATGATACCCTCATCATCATCTGTCAGTACAACTCTCTGGCTGTATGATACCCTCATCATCATCTGTCAGTACAACTCTCTGGCTGTATGATACCCTCATCATCATCTGTCAGTACAACTCTCTGGCTGTATGATACCCTCATCATCATCTGTCAGTACAACTCTCTGGCTTTATGATACCCTCATCATCATCTGTCAGTATAACTCTCTGGCTTTATGATACCCTCATCATCATCTGTCAGTACAGCTCTCTGGCTGTATGATACCCTCATCATCATCTGTCAGTACAACTCTCTGGCTGTATGATACCCTCATCATCATCTGTCAGTACAACTCTCTGGCTGTATGATACCCTCATCATCATCTGTCAGTATGTCTCTCTGGCTGTATGATACCCTCATCATCATTTAGTCATTTGTTGGGATAAGGATGTGTGATATCTTGATTTGCTACTGTCTACTAAATGATCTGACAACAAATTGAGCTGTCGGTTAGACTGCATTGTCCTTGCCCTCATCTTGACACTGAAGTAATGCCAACAGTAATGAACTATTACACTGTGACAGGCAGACAGGTTAGACAAACAGGTTGAGATGGGGCGGAGACAATACAACACACACCACCTCCTAGTTTCCTGTCATAGCTGTTGGATTTTGATTGGGTGTCTGGCTGGCTGCTTCACCTTGGATGAGCACAGTAAAACAAAGGTCAGAGGAGAGAGCTGTGAGATCCGGCTCAGTATAATGCTTTCATTTGTGGTTACGCTACAAGCCTCACTAGAAACCAGCAGGCCCTATTGAGCACAGACAGTGGGAAGTCATCACGCCCGTCACGTCTGCAAACACAGGGAGGATTAAGGAATCAAGCATGTGAGAACTGACTCCGGCTGAAATGAAAGCAACTCTGTCGACTCTCTCTGCAAACATCAGCAACGCTAAACAGAAACCATAGTAATGGAATGTGGTAATGGTGTGTGAATGTGTGTGTGTGTGTGTGCGTGCGTGCATTTGCCGGTATCCGTGGCAAGCTATAGTCTACAGACTCCACACAGACTGAAGCCACAGATGGGAGAGTGATTTCTTCCCCTTTAGCTGTGTCAATCAGAGAGAGAGAGAGAGAGAGAGAGAGAGAGAGAGAGAGAGAGAGAGAGAGAGAGAGAGAGAGAGAGAGAGAGAGAGAGAGAGAGAGAGAGAGAGAGAGACATTCGGGCCCTGGTCAAAAGCAGTGCACTACATAGTGAAATAGGATGCCATTTGGCGCGCAACCTTGTTGAGTCCCTCACAGCCCCACAGGGAATCAGGGGTGAGCTTGACTAAACCTTCAGCCGTTGGAGGTGAGAAGTGTTAATCCTGAATTAAATGATCTGGCACTTTACAAAAAACGAGACAATTACAGGGATAATTATACCAAGCCTTCACACAGTGCCCATGGGTCACAATTATCCTAATACAGTAGGCTTCACACATAGGAGAGCTGCTTCAGCGTCAGAGTCTCCTCTCTCCAGGTGTGACTGCTACAGTGTGGGGGACCACAGACCTACTGTAGAGAGGTGGAGGGGACCACAGACCTACTGTAGAGAGGTGGAGGGGACCACAGACCTACTGTAGAGAGGTGGAGGGGACCACAGACCTACTGTAGAGAGGTGGAGGGGACCACAGACCTAGTGTAGAGAGGTGGAGGGTGGAGGGGACCACAGACCTACTGTAGAGAGGTGGAGGGGACCACAGACCTACTGTAGAGAGGTGGAGGGGACCACAGACCTACCTGTAGAGAGGTGGAGGGGACCACAGACCTACTGTAGAGAGGTGGAGGGGACCACAGACCTACTGTAGAGAGGTGGAGGTGGAGGGGACCACAGACCTACTGTAGAGAGGGTGGAGGGGACCACAGACCTACTGTAGAGAGGTGGAGGGGACCACAGACCTACTGTAGAGATGTGGAGGGGACCACAGACCTACTGTAGAGACGTGGAGGGGGACCACAGACCTACTGTAGAGACGGGGGTGGAGGGGACCACAGACCTACTGTAGAGAGGTGGAGTGGGGACCACAGACCTACTGTAGAGAGGTGGAGGGGACCACAGACCTACTGTAGAGAGGTGGAGGGGACCACAGACCTACTGTAGAGACGTGGAGGGTAGAGGGGACCACAGACCTACTGTAGAGACGTGGAGGGTGGAGGGGACCACAGACCTACTGTAGAGAGGTGGAGGGGACCACAGACCTACTGTAGAGAGGTGGAGGGGACCACAGACCTACTGTAGAGAGGTGGAGGGGACCACAGACCTACTGTAGAGAGGTGGAGGGGACCACAGACCTACCTTAGAGAGGTGGAGGGGACCACAGACCTACTGTAGAGACGTGGAGGGACCACAGACCTACTGTAGAGAGGTGGAGGGACCACAGACCCACTGTAGAGACGTGGAGGGGGACCACAGACCTACTGTAGAGACGTGGAGGGTGGAGGGGACCACAGACCTACTGTAGAGAGGTGGAGGGGACCACAGACCCACTGTAGAGAGCGTGGAGGGGACCACAGACCTACTGTAGAGACGTGGAGGGTGGAGGGGACCACAGACCTACTGTAGAGAGATGGAGGGGACCACAGACCTACTGTAGAGAGGTGGAGGGGACAACAGACCTACTGTAGAGAGGTGGAGGGGACCACAGACCTACTGTAGAGAGGTGGAGGGGACCACAGACCTACTGTAGAGAGGTGGAGGGGACCACAGACCTACTGTAGAGACGTGGAGGGGACCACAGACCTACTGTAGAGAGGTGGAGGGGACCACAGACCTACTGTAGAGACGTGGAGGGTAGAGGGGACCACAGACCTACTGTAGAGACGTGGAGGGTGGAGGGGACCACAGACCTACTGTAGAGAGGGTGGAGGGGACCACAGACCTACTGTAGAGAGGTGGAGGGGACCACAGACCTACTGTAGAGAGGTGGAGGGGACCACAGACCTACTGTAGAGAGGTGGAGGTTGGAGGGGACCACAGACCTACTGTAGAGACGTGGAGGGGACCACAGACCTACTGTAGAGACGTGGAGGGGACCACAGACCTACTGTAGAGAGGTGGAGGGGACCACAGACCTACTGTAGAGAGGTGGAGGGGACCACAGACCCACTGTGGAGAGGTGGAGGGTGGAGGGGACCACAGACCTACTGTAGAGAGGTGGAGGGGACCACAGACCTACTGTAGAGAGGTGGAGGGGACCACAGACCCACTGTAGAGATGTGGAGGGGACCACAGACCTACTGTAGAGAGGTGGAGGGGACCACAGACCTACCTTAGAGAGGTGGAGGGGACCACAGACCTACTGTAGAGACGTGGAGGGTGGAGGGGACCACAGACCTACTGTAGAGAGGTGGAGGGGACCACAGACCCACTGTAGAGAGGTGGAGGGGACCACAGACCTACTGTGGAGAGGTGGAGGGTGGAGGGGACCACAGACCTACTGTAGAGACGTGGAGGGTGGAGGGGACCACAGACCTACTGTAGAGACGTGGAGGGGACCACAGACCCACTGTAGAGACGTGGAGGGGACCACAGACCTACTGTAGAGAGGTGGAGGGGACCACAGACCTACCTTAGAGAGGTGGAGGGGACCACAGACCTACTGTAGAGACGTGGAGGGTGGAGGGGACCACAGACCTACTGTAGAGAGGTGGAGGGGACCACAGACCCACTGTAGAGACGTGGAGGGGACCACAGACCTACTGTAGAGACGTGGAGGGTGGAGGGGACCACAGACCTACTGTAGAGAGGTGGAGGGGACCACAGACCTACTGTAGAGAGGTGGAGGGGACCACAGACCTACTGTAGAGAGGTGGAGGGGACAACAGACCTACTGTAGAGAGGTGGAGGGGACCACAGACCTACTGTAGAGAGGTGGACGGTAGAGGGGACCACAGACCTACTGTAGAGACGTGGAGGGTGGAGGGGACCACAGACCTACTGCAGAGAGGTGGAGGGGACCACAGACCTACTGTAGAGACGTGGAGGGGACCAAAGACCTACTGTAGAGACGTGGAGGGTGGAGGGGACCACAGACCTACTGTAGAGAGGTGGAGGTTGGAGGGGAACACAGACCTATTGTAGAGAGGTGGAGGGGACCACAGACCTACTGTAGAGACGTGGAGGGTGGAGGGACCACAGACCTACTGTAGAGAGGTGGAGGTTGGAGGGGACCACAGACCTATTGTAGAGAGGTGGAGGGGACCACAGACCTACTGTAGAGACGTGGAGGGTGGAGGGACCACAGACCTACTGTAGAGAGGTGGAGGTTGGAGGGGACCACAGACCTACTGTAGACAGGTGGAGGGGACCACAGACCCACTGTAGAGAGGTGGAGGGTAGAGGGGACCACAGACCTACTGTAGAGACGTGGAGGGTACCACAGACCTACTGTAGAGACGTGGAGGGGACCACAGACCTACTGTAGAGACGTGGAGGGGACCACAGACCTACTGTAGAGACGTGGAGGGGACCACAGACCTACTGTAGAGAGGTGGAGGGGACCACAGACCTACTGTAGAGAGGTGGAGGGGACCACAGACCTACTGTAGAGAGGTGTAGGGGACCACAGACCTACTGTAGAGAGGTGGAGGGGACCACAGACCTACTGTAGAGAGGTGGAGGGGACCACAGACCTACTGTAGAGAGGTGGAGGGGACCACAGACTTACTGTGGAGAGGTGGAGGGTGGAGGGGACCACAGACCTGCTGTAGAGAGGTGGAGGGTGGAAGGGACCATAGACCCACTGTAGAGAGGTGGAAGGGACCACAGACCCACTGTAGAGACGTGGAGGGGACCACAGACCTACTGTAGAGACGTGGAGGGTGGAGGGGACCACAGACCTACTGTAGAGAGGTGGAGGGGACCACAGACCCACTGTAGAGACGTGGAGAGTGGAGGGGACCACAGACCCACTGTAGAGACGTGGAGGGGACCACAGACCCACTGTAGAGACGTGGAGGGTGGAGGGGACCACAGACCTACTGTAGAGAGGTGGAGGGGACCACAGACCTACTGTAGAGACGTGGAGGGGACCACAGACCTACTGTAGAGAGGTGGAGGGGACCACAGACCTACTGTAGAGACGTGGAGGGTGGAGGGGACCACAGACCTACTGTAGAGACGTGGAGGGGACCACAGACCTACTGTAGAGAGGTGGAGGGGACCACAGACCTACTGTAGAGAGGTGGAGGGGACCACAGACCTACTGTGGAGAGGTGGAGGGGACCACAGACCTACTGTAGAGACGTGGAGGGTGGAGGGGACCACAGACCTACTGTAGAGACATGGAGGGGACCACAGACCTACTGTAGAGAGGTGGAGGGTGGAGGGGACCACAGACCCACTGTAGAGACGTGGAGGGGACCACAGACCTACTGTAGAGACGTGGAGGGTGGAGGGGACCACAGACCTACTGTAGAGACGTGGAGGGGACCACAGACCTACTGTAGAGACGTGGAGGGTAGAGGGGACCACAGACCTGCTGTAGAGAGGTGGAGGGGACCACAGACCCACTGTAGAGAGGTGGAGGGGACCATAGACCTACTGTAGAGAGGTGGAGGGGACCACAGACCTACTGTAGAGACGTGGAGGGTGGAGGGGACCACAGACCTACTGTAGAGACGTGGAGGGGACCACAGACCTACTGTAGAGACGTGGAGGGTAGAGGGGACCACAGACCTACTGTAGAGACGTGGAGGGGACCACAGACCCACTGTAGAGACGTGGAGGGGACCACAGACCTACTGTAGAGAGGTGGAGGGGACCACAGACCTACTGTAGAGACGTGGAGGGGACCATAGACCTACTGTAGAGAGGTGGAGGGGACCACAGACCTACTGTAGAGACATGGAGGGGACCATAGACCTACTGTAGAGAGGTGGAGGGGACCATAGACCTACTGTAGAGAGGTGGAGGGGACCACAGACCTACTGTAGAGAGGTGGAGGGGACCACAGACCCACTGTAGAGACGTGGAGGGGACCACAGACCTATTGTAGAGAGGTGGAGGGGACCACAGACCTACTGTAGAGAGGTGGAGGGGACCACAGACCTACTGTAGAGAGGTGGAGGGGACCACAGACCTACTGTAGAGACGTGGAGGGGACCACAGACCTACTGTAGAGACGTGGAGGGTAGAGGGGACCACAGACCTACTGTAGAGAGGTGGAGGGGACCACAGACCCACTGTAGAGACGTGGAGGGGACCACAGACCTACTGTAGAGACGTGGAGGGTGGAGGGGACCACAGACCTACTGTAGAGAGGTGGAGGGGACCACAGACCTACTGTAGAGATGTGGAGGGGACCACAGACCTACTGTAGAGAGGTGGAGGGGACCACAGACCTACTGTAGAGACGTGGAGGGTGGAGGGGACCACAGACCTACTGTAGAGACGTGGAGGGGACCACAGACCTACTGTAGAGAGGTGGAGGGGACCACAGACCTACTGTAGAGACGTGGAGGGGACCACAGACCTACTGTAGAGACGTGGAGGGGACCACAGACCTACTGTAGAGAGGTGGAGGGGACCACAGACCTACTGTAGAGACGTGGAGGGTGGAGGGGACCACAGACCTACTGTAGAGACGTGGAGGGGACCACAGACCTACTGTAGAGACGTGGAGGGGACCACAGACCTACTGTAGAGAGGTGGAGGGGACCACAGACCTACCGTAGAGAGGTGGAGGGGACCACAGACCTACTGTAGAGACGTGGAGGGTGGAGGGGACGACAGACCTACTGTAGAGACGTGGAGGGGACCACAGACCTACTGTAGAGACGTGGAGGGTAGAGGGGACCACAGACCTACTGTAGAGACGTGGAGGGGACCACAGACCCACTGTAGAGACGTGGAGGGGACCACAGACCTACTGTAGAGAGGTGGAGGGGACCACAGACCTACTGTAGAGACGTGGAGGGGACCATAGACCTACTGTAGAGAGGTGGAGGGGACCACAGACCTACTGTAGAGACGTGGAGGGGACCATGGACCTACTGTAGAGAGGTGGAGGGGACCATAGACCTACTGTAGAGAGGTGGAGGGGACCACAGACCCACTGTAGAGACGTGGAGGGGACCACAGACCTACTGTAGAGAGGTGGAGGGGACCACAGACCTACTGTAGAGAGGTGGAGGGGACCACAGACCTACTGTAGAGACGTGGAGGGTGGAGGGGACCACAGACCTACTGTAGAGACGTGGAGGGGACCACAGACCTACTGTAGAGACGTGGAGGGTAGAGGGGACCACAGACCTACTGTAGAGAGGTGGAGGGGACCACAGACCTACTGTAGAGACGTGGAGGGGACCACAGACCTACTGTAGAGACGTGGAGGTGGAGGGGACCACAGACCTACTGTAGAGAGGTGGAGGGGACCACAGACCTACTGTAGAGACGTGGAGGGGACCACAGACCTACTGTAGAGAGGTGGAGGGGACCACAGACCTACTGTAGAGACGTGGAGGGTGGAGGGGACCACAGACCTACTGTAGAGAGCGTGGAGGGGACCACAGACCTACTGTAGAGAGGTGGAGGGGACCACAGACCTACTGTAGAGAGGTGGAGGGGACCACAGACCTACTGTAGAGACGTGGAGGGGACCACAGACCTACTGTAGAGAGGTGGAGGGGACCACAGACCTACTGTAGAGACGTGGAGGGTGGAGCGGACCACAGACCTACTGTAGAGACGTGGAGGGGACCACAGACCTACTGTAGAGACGTGGAGGGTAGAGGGGACCACAGACCTACTGTAGAGACGTGGAGGGGACCACAGACCTACTGTAGAGAGGTGGAGGGGACCACAGACCTACTGTAGAGAGGTGGAGGGGACCACAGACCTACTGTAGAGACGTGGAGGGTGGAGGGGACCACAGACCTACTGTAGAGAGGTGGAGGGGACCACAGACCTACTGTAGAGAGTTGGAGGGGACCACAGACCTACTGTAGAGACGTGGAGGGTGGAGGGGACCACAGACCTACTGTAGAGAGGTGGAGGGGACCACAGACCTACTGTAGAGACGTGGAGGGGACCACAGACCCACTGTAGAGACGTGGAGGGGACCACAGACCTACTGTAGAGAGGTGGAGGGGACCACAGACCTACTGTAGAGACGTGGAGGGGACCATAGACCTACTGTAGAGAGGTGGAGGGGACCACAGACCTACTGTAGAGACGTGGAGGGGACCACAGACCTACTGTAGAGACGTGGAGGGGACCACAGACCTACTGTAGAGAGGTGGAGGGGACCACAGACCCACTGTAGAGACGTGGAGGGGACCACAGACCTACTGTAGAGACGTGGAGGGTGGAGGGGACCACAGACCTACTGTAGAGACGTGGAGGGGACCACAGACCTACTGTAGAGAGGTGGAGGGGACCACAGACCTACTGTAGAGAGGTGGAGGGGACCACAGACCTACTGTAGAGACGTGGAGGGGACCACAGACCTACTGTAGAGAGGTGGAGGGTAGAGGGGACCACAGACCTACTGTAGAGACGTGGAGGGGACCACAGACCTACTGTAGAGACGTGGAGGGGACCATAGACCTACTGTAGAGAGGTGGAGGGGACCACAGACCTACTGTAGAGACGTGGAGGGTGGAGGGGACCACAGACCTACTGTAGAGAGGTGGAGGGGACAAAATGTAACGAGTACTTTTGGGTGTCAGGGAAAATGTATGGAGTAAAAAGTACATTATTTTCTTTAGGAATGTAGTGAAGTAAAAGTAAAAGTAGTCAAAAATATAAATAGCGAAGTAAAGTACAGATACCCCAAAAAACTACTTAAGTAGTACTTTAAAGTATTTTTACTTAAGTACTTTATACCACTGAGCATGGTACAACTCACGAATAGGGTGATTTTGTTGCTGTTGGATATTAAATTAATGCTATCCAAACGTATTATTGGCTGCTCAGCATTCTACAATTATTCCATTCTAATTATTCACTAATGTACCATTTTCAAAGAGATACAGTCGCCTAGATTGTGCCTCAGAGAAACATTGAAAGTGACAAACCAATTTAATAAATGTCACAAAAATGATCATATCATCATTTACATACATGTAAAATAACAGTTGTATGTAATTTAATCTCAAAAACAGCCATTCAAAATGCAGTGTTTTCCCAATAAGAGACAGTTTGTTTACACCTGCAGTATTACATTTAATTCCTAATTTAGCCGCCATTCAGAGAGCAAACGTCAAAGAAGCTCCCTACAGACAGTAAATACTGAGACAAACTCTCTCTCTCTCTCCCTCTCCCTCTCCCTCTCTCTCTCTCTCTCTCTCTCTCTCTCTCTCTCTCTCTCTCTCTCTCTCTCTCTCTCTCTCTCTCTCTCACTCTCTCTCTCTCTCTCTCTCTCTCGCTCCCTCTCCCTCTCTCTCTCCCTCTCTCTCTCTCTCTCTCTCTCTCTCTCTCTCCCTCCCTCTCTCTCTCTCTCTCTCTCTCTCTCTCTCTCTCTCTCTCTCTCTCTCTCTCTCTCTCTCTCTCTCTCTCTCTCTCTCTCTCTCTCTCTCTCTCTCTCTCTCTCTCTCTCTCTCTCTCTCTCTCTCTCTCTCTCTCTCAGTTCTAATAAAGATCCTTTGGGATTATTACCTGACATTCAAACAGAGTCATTTATTTTAAGACTACTGATATCACTGACATGTATTTCCGACGAGAGCAGAGCAGCAACTGCCTGTCCCGCGATCACCGTAGCACCATCTGTACAGCAGCTTTGGCATCAGTCATTAACCACACTACAATTATCTACAGAGAGAGACGAGTACTTTTAGCCATATCCCAAAACACCTGTCCGTGTACTGCTTAGTTTACACGTAGTGACACTAGACTCGCAGTTTAGGGACACTTTTGCTGATTTCAAATTCAATTGTAAATACACAGGGATTCATTTTCCCATTTGATTTTTGCTAAACCATCTAATTTGTTAGTGCTTTATTACACTGCCTAAGCAGCATCAATATGTTCTTAATAGGTAGGGTTGTAATGTTGGCAAGGACAT
Organism: Coregonus clupeaformis; assembly: GCF_020615455.1. Classification (NCBI taxonomy): domain Eukaryota; kingdom Metazoa; phylum Chordata; class Actinopteri; order Salmoniformes; family Salmonidae; genus Coregonus; species Coregonus clupeaformis. The sequence continues at coordinate 2,011,208 of NC_059194.1, forward strand.
CTGAAGCCAGTCGGCGACAGCATATGGAAAGACCTATACTTGTCTTAGCATTTGTGCTGTGGCACTTGGATTAATGTGCAGTTTATGTGCCTGTGATAATTGTAGGTGTCAACTTCCACTCTGAGCAATTTGCCACAACATATTGCATCAAATGAACATGTCAAATATTGTCTTTAGAGCTTGTGTCTAATTATTGAGTGGACCAACCGGAGTAATTCATATGATGACCTAAAATGTAAGAAGTGCCCAGAAACCTCACGTCAGGTGGCTGAGTCTTCACAGCAGAGACAAACCTCACACGTCAGGTGGCTGAGTTTTCACAGCAGAGACAAACCTCACATGTCAAGTGGCTTAGTCTACACAGCAGAGACAAACCTCACATGTCAAGTGGCTGAGTCTTCACAGCAGAGACAAACCTCACACGTCAGGTGGCTGAGTCTTCACAGCAGAGACAAACCTCACACGTCAGGTGGCTGAGTCTTCACAGCAGAGACAAACCTCACACGTCAGGTGGCTAGTTCAGCAGAGACAAACTCAGTCAGGTGGCTGAGTCTTCACAGCAGAGACAAACCTCACATGTCAGGTGGCTGAGTCTTCACAGCAGAGACAAACCTCACACGTCAGGTGGCTGAGTCTTCACAGCAGAGACAAACCTCACACGTCAGGTGGCTGAGTCTTCACAGCAGAGACAAACCTCACATGTCAGGTGGCTGAGTCTTCACAGCAGAGACAAACCTCACACGTCAGGTGGCTTAGTCTTCACAGCAGAGACAAACCTCACATGTCAGGTGGCTGAGTCTTCACAGCAGAGACAAGAACAACCAGTTGGAATCTTAATTGGGTGGACTATTTATTTTGGCCACCAGCGCCTTAACAACCAAGCTCGCCTGGGTCTGGCCCGGGTCAAGCCTGGGTCTGGCCCGGGTCTGGCCTATGTCTGTCCTGGGTCTGTCCTGGGTCTGGCCTTTGTCTGGCCTGGGTCTGATCTGGGTCTGGCCTATGTCTGGCCTATGTCTGTCCTGGGTCTGGCCTGTGTCTGTCCTGGGTCTGTCCTGTGTCTCTCCTGGGTCTGGTCCGGGTCTGGCCTGGGTCTGGCCTGTCTCTGGTCTGGGTCTGGCCTGTCTCTGGTCCGGGTCTGGCCTGGGTCTGGCCTGTCTCTGTCCTGGGTCTGGCCTGTCTCTGGTCCGTGTCTGGCCTGTCTCTGGTCCGGGTCTGGCCTGTGTCTGGCCTGTCTCTGGTCTGGGTCTGGCCTGTCTCTGGTCCGGGTCTGGCCTGTCTCTGGTCCGGGTCTGGCCTGGGTCTGGCCTGTCTCTGGTCTGGGTCTGGCCTGTCTCTGGTCCGGGTCTGGCCTGGGTCTGGCCTGTCTCTGGTCTGGGTCTGGCCTGTCTCTGGTCCGGGTCTGGCCTGTCTCTGGTCCGGGTCTGGCCTGTCTCTGGTCTGGGTCTGGCCTGTGTCTGGCCTGGGTCTGTCCTGGGTCTGGCCTGTCTCTGGTCCGGGTCTGGCCTGTGTCTGGCCTGGGCCTGGTGTGTCTTCTCTCCCTCCTTCTCCATTAATGCAGGATCCTAAAGACTTCTGCCGGTTCTTCCTTGTAATAATGGACATTTGTCCTCCTTTGTCCCTCCTTTCCTCTCCTTTTCCTTCCCAAACAACTGTGACTGTTTTAATTCTCTGTCCTTGATTTGTCAGAATCAATTAAAGTCTCCCTGCTGGGCTCAACAGCTACACAGCAGGGGGGACTTAAACTGGCTTTCATCAGGACCAGCTTCTTAATCATGTCTTAGTTACACACTAGAGGGATGAAGGAGGGCGTTAGTGGCCTGTTCTGGTCTGGATGAAGGAGGACGTTAGTGGCCTGTTCTGGTCTGGATGAAGGAGGACGTTAGTGGCCTGTTCTGGTCTGGATGAAGGAGGACGTTAGTGGCCTGTTCTGGTCTGGATGAAGGAGGACGTTAGTGGCCTGTTCTGGTCTGGATGAAGGAGGACGTTAGTGGCCTGTTCTGGTCTGGATGAAGGAGGACGTTAGTGGCCTGTTCTGGTCTGGATGAAGGAGGACGTTAGTGGCCTGTTCTGGTCTGGATGAAGGAGGACGTTAGTGGCCTGTTCTGGTCTGGATGAAGGAGGACGTTAGTGGTCTGTTCTGGTCTGGATGAAGGAGGACGTTAGTGGCCTGTTCTGGTCTGGATGAAGGAGGACGTTAGTAGCCTGTTCTGGTCTGGATGAAGGAGGACGTTAGTGGCCTGTTCTGGTCAGGATGAAGGAGGACGTTAGTGGCCTGTTCTGGTCTGGATGAAGGAGGACGTTAGTGGCCTGTTCTGGTCTGGATGAAGGAGGACGTTAGTGGCCTGTTCTGGTCTGGATGAAGGAGGACGTTAGTGGCCTGTTCTGGTCTGGATGAAGGAGGACGTTAGTGGCCTGTTCTGGTCTGGATGAAGGAGGACGTTAGTGGCCTGTTCTGGTCTGGATGAAGGAGGACGTTAGTGGCCTGTTCTGGTCTGGATGGGTTTATGCTGTGGCCATGGATTGAGGGGTGGAGTGGGAATTTACGCTGCTATAGCTATAGTCGTAGATGGAGAAAACAGGGTGGAGGGTGGAGAGAACAGGGTGGAGGGAGGAGGGTGAAGGGTGGAGGTTGGAGAGAAAGTGTGGAGGGTGGAGAGAACAGGGTGGAGGTTGGAGAGAAAGTATGGAGGGTGGAGAGAACAGGGTGGAGGGAGGAGGGTGAAGGGTGGAGAGAACAGGGTGGAGGGAGGAGGGTGAAGGGTGGAGAGAACAGGGTGGAGGGTGGAGAGAACAGGGTGGAGGGAGGAGGGTGAAGGGTGGAGAGAACAGGGTGGAGGGTGGAGGGTGGAGAGAACAGGGTGGAGGGTGGAGGGTGGAGAGAACAGGGTGGAGGGTGGAGAGAACAGGGTGGAGACACATTTCCACCGGTTTAATGTCCATTGATCGTGTTTCTTGGCCCAAGCAAGTCTCTTCTTATTATTGGTGTCCTTTAGTAGTGGTTTCTTTGCAGCAATTCGACCATGAAGGTCTGAGTCACACAGTCCCCTCTGAACAGTTGATGTTGAGATGTGTCTGTTACTTGAACTCTGTGAAGCATTTATTTGGGCTGCAATTTCTGAGGCTGGTAACTCTAATGAACTTATCCTCTGCAGCAGAGGTACCTCTGGGTCTTCCATTCCTGTGGCGGTCCTCAGGAGAGCCAGTTTCATCATAAGTTTCATCATAGCACTTGATGGTTTTTGCAACTGCACTTGAAGAAACTTTCAAAGTTCTTGACATTTTCCGTATTGACTGACCTTCATGTCTTAAAGTAATGATGGACTGTCATTTCTCTTTGCTTATTTGAGCTGTTCTTGCCATAATATGGGACTTGGTATAATACCAAATAGGGCTATCTTCTGTATACCCCCACTACCTTGTCACAACACAACTGATTGGCTCAAACGCATTAAGAAGACAAGAAATTCCACAAATTAACTTTTAAGAAGGCACACCTGTTAATTGAAATGCATTCATGAAGCTGGTTGAGAGAATGCCAAGAGTGTGCAAAGCTGTCATCAAGGCAAAGGGTGGCCATTTGAAGAATCTCAAATATAAAATATATTTTGATTTGTTTAACACTTTTTTGGTTACTACATGATTCCTTATGTGTTATTTCGTAGTTTTGATGTCTTCACTATTATTCTACAATGTAGAAAATAGTACAAATAAAGAAATACCCTTGAATGAGTAGGTGTTCTTAAACGTTTGACCGGTAGTGTATGTATATATATCTACAGTAGCAGTCAAAAGTTTGGACACACCTACTCATTCCAGGGTTAACTGCACCTCAGATTGCAGCCCAAATAAATGCTTCACAGAGTTCAAGTAACAGACACATCTCAACATCAACTGTTCAGATGAAACTGCGTGAATCAGGCCTTCATGGTCGAATTGCTGCAAAGAAACCACTACTAAAGGACACCAATAAGAAGAAGAGACTTGCTCGGGCCATGAAACACAAGCAATGGACATTACACCGGTGGAAATCTGTCTAATGTTTGAGATTTTTGGTTCCAACCGCCTTGTCTTTGTGAGACACAGAGTAGGTGGACGGATGATCTCCACATTTGTGATTCCCACCGTGAAGCATGGAGGAGGAGGTGTGATGGAGTGGGGGTGCTTTGCTGGCGACACCAGCAATTTATTTAGAATTCAAGGCACACTTAACCAGCATGACTACCACAGCATTCTGCAGCAATAAGCCATCCCATCTGGTTTGGGCTTAGTGGGACTATGATTTGTTTTTCAACAGGACAATGACCTAAAACACACCTCCAGGCTGTGTAAGGGCTATTTTACCAAGAAGGAGAGTGATGGAGTGCTGCATCAGATGACCTGGCCTCCACAATCCCCCGACCTCAACCAAATTGATATTGTTTTGGATGAGTCGGACCGCAGAGTGAAGGAAAAGCAGCCAACAAGTGCTCTGCATATGTGGGAACTCCTTCAAGACTGTTGGAAAAGCATTCCTCATGAAGCTGGTTGAGAGAATGCCAAGAGTGTGCAAAGCTGTCATCAAGGCAAAGGGTGGCTACTTTGAAGAATCTAACAATAAAATATATTTTGATTTGTTTTACACTTTCTTGGTTACTACATGATTACATGTGTGTTATTTCATAGTTTTGATGTCTTCACTATTATTCTACAATGTAGAAAATAGTACAAATAAATTAAAATCCTTGAATGAGTAGGTGTGTCCAAACCTTTGACTGGTACTGTATATATATATATAAAATAATAGCTATCAAATAATTTGCATACAGGGAGGAACCAGGAAATCTGGTCACAATGTGGACAAAGTGGACGAATATCAGACACATTTTAATACCATGTGAAGATGTATTTCAGAAAATGTGGGCGCAATCAAAGTGTGGACAAGATCAGGACAAAGCAACCAGCCTTTAGAAAGTATACCGCTCAGTAACTTGGTCCAGTTGTCATTACTGTTGTGAGGGATGTGGAGAAGGCCCCTTCTCAGAGTAGCAGTTAATAATATAAAGTGTAGGAGATCAAATATTACATCAAAGAGGTTGTAATTTCTTAGCGTTTGAGTACATTTGTATGTTTACAGGGACAGTGCACATGAATCAACGTTTCAGTAAAAAGTGCTGGTTTTAGCCAGAAGTCCCTAGGAATATTATGTCAAGCAAGGGGAGTATTGGAGATTATGTTATCACTGGAAAAAGTTATTTATATTTCCAGCATTTCAGTTTACAATACATGTAAATACACAATCAGTTTTTACATTTAAATGTTAGTAGAAAAAGTTTAACATCTTTTTTATAAGGTGTAACTAATCCGTTTGCCCTCTCTTGTTCTGAGTTCCTAGTCCATCAAAGCGACGGCAGCTAAGGATAACATCATTTTGCGGTCCAATCAATATAGAGAGACTGCAGTCTGTCAATTAAAGCTGCTAGTCAACTAATCCCCAAGGGCATTGTGGGAGTTTGGAGGGAATAAAGGAAGAAAAAGCGAAACGCTTTAATGCCATCTAATGACGTTACCAAACGAATAGCCCCATACCGATGGGAACAAGCTAATCCAACCCTGGTCCTTTTCTAGTGGTCGTGTTCAAACCAGCCGCCTCCCCTCCTACTCCTAACCCCCTTATGGAGAGTCGCCTCCCCTCCAACTCCTAAACTAAACCTCTCATGGTGAGTACACACAATAGGCACCTGCAGGAGCCCCCCTGTCAGCCCCGACTCTCACAACACCTCCCTCCTTTACTGAGCCGTGACAGGGGGGGACAGCGTATTATTTTCATCAATTAGTAAAAGCTTGTATCGGTCACTTCCTCTCTGCCCTGAAGGTGAGTGGAACATTCCCATATTCATACTGTCATTAGCAGAGTTATCAATGCCAACAAAGCTTTGAAAAGCAGTTTAAAAAAAGCTTTTGGGACCATGCAATTTAACAAAAAATATAAAAATGGAGTCTGTTAGTAGAGCTATTAAGACATCTATTATAATATTTCAACTAAAGGGAGGTCCGTGGAATGGGACATCTTTACTATCTAATCGAGGGATTACAATGCAGACTCATTCTCAACACCACCAGCCACCATTTCCAGTATACTGAATTATACATTAACCCACGATATGCATTTCATGTCACGGACAGCGTGTATTGTCTAGCTTGAACACAGACAGTTAAACAGACAGAGTGAAGCAGGCTCTCAGGAGTCCCTCCTATCCCATTCAGTCCAAGCTATAGCCATAGCCCTCATTAGCAGCAAGCCATTATAACCCTGAAAAGAGACAGAGATGAAAGCTTTGATTTAACTTCTCCTCTCATTTCCTCTCCAGTGTTTAACTCCATTCCTTTTGTGGCATTGGGGACAATCTGGGTGGAGTGGTGTGGGGATGATAGGTGAGGATGAATTGTAGGAGGGTCTGTACATACACTACCGTTCAACAGTTTGGGGTCACTTAGAAATGTCCTTGTTTTCGAAAGGAAAGCATTTTTTTTGTCCATTAAAATAACATCAAATTGATCAGAAATACAGTGTAGACATTGTTAATGTTGTAAATGGCTATTGTAGCTGGAAACGGCTGATTTTTAATGGAATATCTACATAGGCGTACAGAGGCCCATTATCAGCAACCATCAGTCCTGTGTTCCAATGGCACGTTGTGTTTGCTAATCCAAGTTTATCATTTTAAAAGGCTAATTGATCATTCGAAAACACTTTTGCAATTATGTTAGCACAGCTGAAAACTGTTGTGCTGATTAAAGAAGCAATAAAACTGGCCTTCTTGAGACTAGTTGAGTATCTGGAGCATCAGCAATTGTGGGTTCCATTACAGGCTCAAAATGGCAAATAGTACCCGCAAACCACCAGTCTCAACGTCAACAGTGAAGAGGCGACTCTGGGATGCTGGCCTTCTAGGCAGAGTTGTAAAGAAAAAGCCATATCTCAGACTGGCCAATAAAAATAAAATATTAAGATGGGGCAGTCTGAGATATGGCTTTTTCTTTGCAACTCTGCCTAGAAGGTCAGCATCCCAGAGTCGCCTCTTCACTGTTGACGTTGAGACTGGTGTTTTGCGGGTACTATTTAATGAAGCTGCCAGTTGAGGACCTGTGAGGCGCCTGTTTCTCAAACAGCGCAAACTATTTGTCCTCTTGCTCAGTTGTGCACCGGGGCCTCCCACTCCTCTTTCTATTCTGGTTAGAGACAGTTTGCGCTGTTCTGTGAAGGGAGTAGTACACAGCGTTGTACGAGATCTTCAGTTTCTTGGCAATTTCTCGCATGGAATAGCCTTCATTTCTCAAAACAAGAATAGACTGACAAGTTTCAGAAGAAAGTTATTTGTTTCTGGATATTTGGAGCCTGTAATCAAACCCACAATTGCTGATGTTCCAGATACTCAACTAGTCTCAAGAAGGCCAGTTTTATTGCTTCTTTAATCAGCACAACAGTTTTCAGCTGTGCTAACATAATTGCAAAAGGGTTTTCGAATGATCAATTAGCCTTTTAAAATGATAAACTTGGATTAGCAAACACAACGTGCCATTGGAACACAGGACTGATGGTTGCTGATAATGGGCCTCTGTACGCATATGTAGATATTCCATTAAAAATCAGCCGTTTCCAGTTACAATAGCCATTTACAACATTAACAATGTCTACACTGTATTTCTGATCAATTTGATGTTATTTTAATGGACAAAAAAAATGTGACCCCAAACTTTTGAATGGTAGTGTACATTTACATTTTAGTCATTTAGCAGAAACACTTATCCAGAGTGACTCATAGGAGCAATTAGGGTTAAGTGCCTTGCTCAAGGGCACATTGGCAGATTTTTCACCTAGTCGGCTCAGGGATTCGAACCAGCGAACTTTCACACATGCGTATTAATACACACTTGTACATGTGTACAAGTGGTCCTCTGTAGCTCAGCTGGTAGAGCACGGCTCTTGAAACGCCAAGGTAGTGGGTTCGATCCCCGGGACCACCCAAACACAAAAAATGTATGCACGCATGACTGTAAGTCGCTTTGGATAAAAGCGTCTGCTAAATGGCATATTATTATTATTATTATTATTATTATTATTATTATTATTATTATTATTATTATTTTATTATTATGTGTGAAATAGGACAAATATAAGCACCCACCAAATTATTATTATTATTATTATTATTATTATTGTTACTGGCTCAACGCTGTTAACCGTTACCTGCTGAGGCTACCTACCGCCACGTACTAATGCCGCAACTATATGCCACAATTTTCCTAATATTTTTAGGGCTAATGGTCAAACCAACTTTGTGGTGTGAACAGAACACTGCATAAGCCATGTGTGTTGAATAATATTTACTTGATTTCATTTGCTGGCACTGTCATAAGCACCATATCTGGACCCTTTTCACACTGAGATCTTTATTTTGTCCAGTTCACAATGTCCCCCACGTTGGACTGTTTGCATCTATCTCTATACTTTTGGTATTGTAGTTGGATGAGCAGTTGCCTGTGGAGACTCCTTTATTTCAGAAAGTCGTAGACGAGTGGCTTGTCCCTCCGTGCCAAGAAAAGCTCTCGCAGCGAAGAAAAGAGAGACAGATGGCTATTCCATTTAAAAATAGTGGCTCAGCGCACAGCGCTTCCCTAGACTCTGTAGATACTTTGCTAGAAGTCATGAGAAAGCAGATGCCGGTGCATATGGTTTTCTTCAAATGATCCGCTTCACTGTTGGGATGGATGGACACTTCAAAACAAAGTTGTTATTGTTTTTTCTTCCCCCGCAGTCTAGTCTGCGATCTGTTCCGTCTTTGATCCATGACCCAAGGGTCAGGTATCTTTTGATTTGGTAGAAGTGGTCTAATGTTGGGTACTAACAGTGCTGGAGCGGGTGGATGGGTGATACAAGGAACA